>NW_027494527.1:0-245623 GCF_021521415.1 Bidens hawaiensis | reverse complement strand
CTTCAAATGGACTAAAAGCACTTAGAGATGTGATTATATAGGCACATAAAAACAAAGACACGACTTTAAATTGTCGTGCACTTTGTTAAAGGTATGGTACAAAACAAAAGAAAGAACACAGATGGTGCTTCAAGGAAAAAAAAATAAAATTGTTATCACATCGTCATCTTGTATTATTGTTATTTTAATTATTATATTAAATATAATATATTTGGATACTAATATACTATGTCAGTTGATTGTGTTACTATAAGCAAACAGTGACAAATTAATATGTTTATATTCCCTCAAGTTATTTATTCGTACCCTAACATTCATATGCTGTGGAGGTATGGCCGTAAGGTATCAAACACATCATACAAGTAACAAGTTAAAAGGAATAATCCGCGGAAAGGATATATTCCGCGAGAGGCCACATACCATCGCGGAAAACACTCTCATAATAGTGAGAAGTAACAAAGTACAGCATAAGTGCCACCATAGGCAGGACACAATAGGGGTGTTCAAAATTTGATTCGAATTCGAAACATTCGAAATTCGAGTCGATTCGAATTCGAATATGAAGATCCGAATTCGATTTCAAAATATTGGAGTCGATTTGATTCGTATTCAAGTATGGTAATCGAATACGAATTCATGATTTTTTATTCGATTCGATTCGAAATTCGAATTCAAGTTATATAATATATTAATATATATTTAATTTATTAATTTGGATCAAATCCTTAAATAATAAATGTCAAAGCAAAATAATAAATCCCAATAACTCATACTAATTTAATTTTGTCAATAATTAATTTTAAACTTATTTTCATGTGGTATTATAGCTACTTTAAACTTATATTTATGTGTTTTACATTAATGATTATGATTTTTGAAGTTTTTGACATATGTGAACTAGAATCAATTCAAATTTATTCCAATTCGAGTTTCAAATACGAATAGAATCGAATTTCAAATATGGGATGTAATACGAATACGAATACAAATCGAATAATCCAACTTTTAAACGAATACGAATCGAATACGAATACCAGCAAAAGAAATAAATTATTCGAATTATTCGATTCGATTAACTTGAAAATTCGTTATTCGATTCGATGCACACCCCTAAGACACATGGTGAGGTACCACTGCGTAGTACTTGGTAATTATATGGGTGCATGATGGATCAATAGGAATAGGTCAACACAACACTTACACAAAAAGAAAGAATATCATTGGCTAGACTGTCCAGCCAATCAAGTTAAGCCATCATGCTCAATCGTGACAATAGAAGCTTCCATTAAGCAAGGCAGCTTGCCCAACCCTTGGCTCTTCGGCTATAAATACAAAATGAGGTCTAATGGTAAAAGATCCAACTCCATATTATATATTCCGATCACTTACCATACTGATTCTCACGCCGAATGGTGATTACGAGAAGACCCCTTATCCCGTTCTCGTAACGAGCTCATGGTGTTCGGTTTTGCAGGTTATTATCTGTCGGAACTCACTAATCATTCGTAATCGTACAATAAGTAAAAATACAAAGTTGAGCTCATAAGTCCAATTTCACCTCTAAACTTACCCTTGGGTGAGATATTAGGTTTAACCTTACCAGGTTAGACTTAGTGTTTCTTAATATTTTTTATGCACTACACGAGTAATTAATTACAATTAAATGTTTAATAACTAACTAAAATACAAATTTTTAACAATATATTATTACACACTGTTAACACAAGTCATCATACATTTATAACAATTTAAATATATATAATTTTGACATTATTAGTTGTCTTAAGACCATGCGTACACTTGCACTTGGACACTGTATATTCATGAAGTTAGAGCTATTTTTACTCTTTTTGCCATCCGACAATAATTTCCTTGTTCTATGATTTTTCAATAAAGGCATAAACATAAATCTCAACTTAAACACATGCAATATTATTAATATTATATTAATTAATTATTTAAGTATACGAAACAGTGACAAATTAATATGTTTATATAATTATATTCTCTCAAGTTATTCACTTCTTTAATCTGTTTATTCTAACCATTATTTATTATTTTAAAAATAAACGTTTTAAAGATTGAATATTCTGAAGACAATCAAAACTTCCCGACATTTATAAACAACTCACACTCATTGAACATTAAAAAATCAACATTATTGATGATATATCAGCCATGCCTATCTGCATTGACCTTGCTTTTTTAGTTTTTTTTTTTTTTTGCTTTAAACTGAAACCATATATGCAAACACATGATATAATATAATATTATCATTTAACGTTTACGTTTTTGTGTTTTTCAGTCCTAAAACGTGATAAACAGATAGTGGATTAATTTTAAGACTAGATCCACAAAAGAAAAAAAACAAAGAGAATATTAGGCACATTATTCCTATCATATTTCAAAATTTGAACTTTCGTTTTTAAGTACGAGAAATTAAGGCTATAGTTCTTACTGTTCACTCGAGCTGCATATTTTTTGTTCCTGATGAACGACGCTACAAATTTCTATTAAGTTCGTATACCCTAAAAATATAAATAACCCACCCATCCACCCACCCACCCATTCTCACTTTTCTTGCTTCTTTCACAACCACCCTTAAAATGGTCACACAAAACCGACAGTTTCATCTCTAGCATAATAATGTTTTTTGCGGTGTGGGTTCGTTTGGGTTCACGGAGCTTGGCTCCCCGACCCTAATAACGCATAAATTAATACGCTAAGTTCATAATTTTTAATAGTCTATAGACCCAAAAGTTATTGATTAGAGGCATTTCAGAATATGTGAATTTAAAAACTAGGGATTTCACAATCAGATATGTTTTCATTCTTATCTACTTTGTACATATATAGTAAATATTTAATAACACAAGTTGTAGAGAGGATGAAAGTTAAATGATTCACATGGAAATTTTCGTTAATCAACAAAATATAGGACAAAGTACTTGCAAGAACATAAACTAGTGTCACGACATAAATTATTTATACTTTTGTTATGAAACCTTTTTTTTGGGAGGTATTTGGGATTTTTTTTATTCAAATAGCTTATTGCTTCCTTATTTTCAGAAGTAATTGTGGTGTAACTTGTTATTTATATATACACTTACGTTAGGGCGAGTATACGTTACATTGATGCGGTTAATGATTAAAACACCACCACAACTGAATACTTTAGTTACTAAAAATCCATGATATCTATTTCGGTTAAACTGGTTACTTAAACATGGTTTGATTAACCATATTAATAACATGTAGCCAACTAGTGGTAAAACGAGTATAACATGTCTAATATCATATGTAATTAGGCATTATAGGAGCGTTATAGATCGAGGAGGATAAATCCTTACCCCACCCCTTGGGCATTATAGGGGCGTGAAGGGGCATGGCTTTTTCTACAATAACGCCATATATGGCTCGAAGAGGCAATGATTGAAGGACACATTAACTATTACTTATGTTTTTGCACTAAAAAGAGTGATGATAATTTGAAAGAAAATGGCGAAGCTTGTATTGTGGTCTGAGCCACCCTTTTTTTTTGTTAGTAGTGTGAATTTATGTGTTTGAGTCTAGCCACTCAGGCGTTTTCGTCCAAGATTCACCACTGGTGAAGGAAATTGCTTGACGAGGCATTAACCATTACGTATGGTCTAAAGGATTGGTCGATAACTTATTAACTTTATCTTGATTATTAAAAAAAACAAATATACTTTTTTAAATCCATAATAAAAACAATAATAATAACAAAGAAAACCAGAGAGAACAAAAACTAGTTGGATGCGAAGAGCATACTCAAAAAGGAACCGGCGATGAAATGGGGGGCTAGATAGGCTTGTAGATGAATCGAACGAAATGGGGGCTAAACAGGGGGCTACATGGTTTTCTTGTTTGTGCACATTCATTGAGAAAGTGAACATGCTTGTGTGCCTAGCAAATGCTTGTTCGTAAATAGTATAAACTTGTTCATAAATAAAAACGAGTGGACGTCATAACTGAAAATTGATGAACGTACATTAATAAGCTAGAACTAGTTAGAAGTATTGCGAAGAACAATTTGTTAGGCCTAGCAAATTATTTAAACTGGACTAACTTGTAATCATCCTAAAAAGATTTTAACAAATATATTAACGAACGTAAACTAACAAACCTAAACAAATGTCAGCTAAATAAACATAAACGAAATTTCCGCTGAACGGTTGTTGACTTTTCAACAACCGTTCACTTTACGTTCAGCTTGTTTACAAGCATAGCAACACCAAAGGGTTATTCCAAGAATCATAATAAAACCATTATAATAATCGTTACAACAAAAAAAATATTAAAAGTTTGTTACATGTAAACAAAAGTAGTTGCATACTTATATCACAATGACGTATCACAGCATCACCATTATCCTCAACACATATAAAGAGTGGTTGCTACAAGTTCATATCATTCAAGATTCCTACTCCAGATTCTGTGTTAAATTCACAAGCCACCATTGAATTCCTAGCAACTTTACGTCGAAAATGCTAGTCGACGACGTTGTCATCATCAAGCACTCGGATGAACCAACTGTTGTTACTATCAACTGTCCTGATAAAACCGGCCTTGGCTGCGATCTGTGTCGCACCATCCTGTTTTTCGGTTTGAGCATCGTTCGTGGTGGTATGTTTTGCAAAGTTGTTAGTTATGTTTTGTTGCTTTTTTCTAGCACTGCATGAACTTAACACGAAATTTATGGGTTTGGGTTTGGTAAAAGTTCAGGTCAGTTTGAGGTCGAACCCGTGAGCCCGTTTAGCTAAACGGGTCGGGGTTGGTCACCCGATGGGTTTGTGGGTTGACCCATTTAACCCATTTATTTTTATTTTAAATTATTTTTACGTAATAAATTAAACCCATGATCCCGTTTAGCCAAAGGGGTCGGGCTCTGGTTCAACTGACGGGTATTTTTGCGGGTTGTACCGTTTAACCTATTAATTTTAATTTTTATTTTTTAAAGTGTGTTTTATGTAATAAATTACATTGGTTTGGTTTTCTATGATAGAATTTAAAACTAATAAGAAAATTGACATAGATTTTAGAATTGAAATGAAATTATTTTATATAAAATATTATTTTTTTTGCTATAAAAATGTAAATTTAAAGTATTAATATATGAAAAAAACTTTCGTGTCAAACGGGTCGTGTCCGGGTCAACATGTGAATTTGCGGGCCAAGTTCGGATTCACGTGTCATACACGATTTTCGGTCTCCGGTCAGGTTCAGGTTGGGTTGGATCCATCAACCCGCAAACATGACCTGTTTAACACCTCTACTGTTTGGATATGGATTAATGGATAAAAAAGTTAATTGAATTTGACTGTGTGATTGGATTTGCAGATGTATCTACAGATGGAAAATGGTGTTACATAGTGTTTTGGGTGACTGGAAAACCGGGCATGATATGGAGTTTGTTGAAGAAAAGACTGTTGGAAGCTTGTCCTTCTGTTTATTCTGCTAATACACTCATGTTTTACCGGCCTGAACCGCAGCCACCTAAGCCTGCAGATGTGTTTCTACTGAAGTTTTCTTGCCATGATCGCCAAGGCCTATTACACGGTAAGATATTAACACGGGATTCGTGGATTTGGGTTTAGTCCAAACACGTTGGGCTCGGGTTAACCTGGCAGGTTCACGGATTGACCTGTTAAAAAAAATTAGTTTCTTTAAATGTGTTTTTATGTCATGACTTAAACTAGTCATAGCTGCGGGTACATTATATCAAAAAATAAATTACAAGACAAATTGTCATTAACTCTTATAATTTGAAAGTAATTGTTTAATTACAGTTTTGCAAATTTTTTATTGTGAATTTATAATTTTATAGTATTAATATGGCTATGGCACAAAAAAAAAAATTCAGGTTAAATGCCATGATATTCGTTTCGTATTCTAGTCCAAATGTCTGACACAATTTTTGGGTTTGTCCTGTTCGTGTCAGATTATTGGGTTCATTGCTTTAACCCACAAACACGACCCGTTTAGCTTACCAGTGTGACCTCCCAGGATGAGTCACATCCTGGGTCTTTTAGAAACAAATATGCGAGCTCTTTACGGACAAAGTGAATAATGTTGGTTGATACGAGGGTTCGGATGCTACAAAAGATATCAAAATTCATCATTTTAAATTTTCTTTTAAAGTTATATTAACTAAACATGTTTTTATTTGGCAGATGTGACTCATCTTCTTTGTGAGCTTGAACTTGTGATCCAAAGAGTGAAAGTATCAACAACTCCTGATGGGATGGTGATGGATTTGTTTTTCGTTACCGATACCAGGTTAGTTACCATTTTGACCCTTAGATGATCTGATTATCGGTTCCAAAAACGAATATTTAAACGTGCAAAATCATACATCATATAACAAATGTTATGGAATTTAAAATCATAATCATTACAGGGAACATTTATACACGTTGAAGCGAAAACAGGACACGCATGATCATCTAAAGTCGGTTTTTGCAGATTCTATGATAAGTTGTGATATAGAAATGGTTGGTCATGATTTAACAGCATGTTCTAACGGGCCACCGTCTTTTATTCCTCCTGCAATGACAGAACGAATGTTTAATCTCGAGACGTTTGACGAAAGTCATGAAACCAAACACGGGCCGGGCCGGGCCAGTCTGTGTCTGTTACAGTGGATAACTCCCTCAGTCCTGCGCATACGCTTGTTCAGATCGTTTGTCGGGATCACAAAGGGCTGTTGTATGATATTATGAGAACTTTGAAAGATTACAATATTCAGATATCATACGGGCGGTTTACAAGAAAAGATAGAAAATGCTGCGAGTTTGATTTTTTTATTGTGCAAGCGGATGGAAAGAAGATCATCGACCCGAGCAAACAAAGTTCACTAATATCGCGCATTAAAATAGAAGTGTCGCGCCCTCTTACAGTAGCATTGGTGAACTGCGGGCCAGACACTGAGCTGCTGGTTGCAAATCCTGTTGAGCTATGTGGGAGGGGACGGCCTCTTGTATTTTATGACATTACACTTGCTCTCAAGATGCTTAATATGGGCATTTTTTCGGTATTTATTTCATTCTTCACAAATCACAATACATTGATTTAGGAGCGTGTAACAAAATCTGAATCTGAATCTGAACCCGAAATATCTAAAAATTCGGATATCCAAATTTTCAGATTCGGGTAGTCATTTTAGAAAATTCCGGATATCCGAATTATCTGAAAGAATTTTGTAACTTTGGATAAATTTCGTATATTGTTTGTATAGATTTCGGATATCCGAAATAAGTTTTTAAAAATTTTTAAATATTTTTTTGATAACTATTAAATAATAATTTATTTTTCAATTCGAATATGCGTTTGGATATCCGAGTCTGAGTCTGAATCCAAATTTCGGATATATGATATTCGGATACGGATTCAGATGGTGATATCAACTATCAAAAAATTTCGGGTATCCGGTTTTTTTAAAGATTGTTAATTTGTATATATTATTGCAGGCTGAAATTAGTAGGCATTTGATTGGAGGGAGAGAATGGGAAGTTTACAGGGTGTTACTTGATGAAGGGGGCAAAGTGCATGGGCCAAAAGGTAAATGTGAGGAAGCTGTTATGAAAATGTTAATGGGTTGGGATAGATAGATCATGATGTTGATTTGGAGAAATTGATTGTTTGGGTTTGATTGACTACAAGTTGATACAAAGATACAACAGAGTTGGTTGGACCTTACCCGGCCCGGCCCGGCCCGGCCCGGCCCGGCTGGGACCAATTGTATAGTGTGAAGGGTTCATTGAGAATTGAGTCAAAGTACATAAGTACAACAATATATAGTCATATAGAGGATGAAATTGAAATGGAAGTTCATGGTTGGAGATTCTTGATGTGTTATGAGTTGTACAATACATGTGTCTTCATATATTCCCATTAGGCCACTAGGGGGGTTCACGGGTTGGGTCTTACGTTGTTAAGTTTATTTCGTTTTCTTTTTCCGGGTTTAATTGGTCTCAAATCTGAATAATGAATGCACTAATTCCCACTTTAACAAAACATATATACCTTTTAAACTTGAGTGGCCGAACATATTTGTTCTTTGAACAAACCATGACTAGGACTTGACTCGAGACTTGATTAAAATGAACCGGCTTTATACCCTGACTCGAACTCTTGAACAAGAATTTCAACCTTCAATACTTGAAGATTGAACCTAATTAGAAAACAGAAGTAATAATAATGTTATAATAATTAGGGTTTGGATCAAATACAAATGAAATTAACGTGCTAATTGTGAGAATCAAGTAAGTAATTATATATATACAAGAAGAGCAATTATGTAATTACATCATAAAGTTATATAATTGCTCTTCTTGTATATATATAATTACTCACCTGATTCTCACAATTAGCACATTAATTTTATTTGTACGTTAACTTTTCCTGTAATAATTATGTTAGAATTCTTTTGAATCTTCCTTTTACCACTAAAATAACCTTTTGTTAAATTATTTAAAAGTAACTATTTAAACATAGTGTCAAGTTATTGTTGAACTTTTTCTTGAACATGTCTCATCTCCATCTTAAGTGTCATTCAACAAATATGGAATTCATGATCATACATCTTGATATTTTGCTTTATTGTTGTAAGTAGATATGGATATATATATGATAATGGAGAGCATTTACTTTTCACCTTTATTAGTCTTTTGTTAATTATAACCATTTGTCACAATGTCACTAAACAAAATATATTATTCTTTATTTTTATTTAATGTACGAAAAAAATTAATGACTTTTAGTTGTTACTAACCCACCTTATAATTCAGAACAAAGCCAAACCCATTAGTTGGACTAACGTTGTAACATTTAAAAATCTATAATAAAACTTTTTTAGATACCTTTCTTCATATTCCTGACAACTTAAGAGTTAAGAATTCATTTATACTTTTAATAAATTTAAAAATCAAAGTAAGTTGTTTAAGAAAAAGAGAAAAAGTTGATAATGACAAATTTAATATCTAACTTCGTTTTGTTGATAAATTACTTGAAAACAAAACATGAACAACATAAACATCAACCATCTATCTTTTCACTACGTGGTGGGTTGTAAGTTTGCTAACTAGTAACCAAAATATAAAATTTTGAACATCAAAAACTAACTATTGGTACGAACTTGATATTACTAAGCAAATAAGTGACTATGAAATGATTAAGGATCAAGTGCATTTAAGTTCATATTTATATTTCGGATCTATAAAGCTACAAACTAATAAAAAAAAGATGTTGAATTTATTTGTTAAAACTACCGTTACTTTTTTACAAAGATAAATTTCATAAACAAGAGCATAGCAACTCGCTAAGCTCAACCAAAAATCAAAACAAAAAAAAACATCAATTTCAGAGAGCAAAAACAATTACAGATTAAAACTACACCACCTGCTTATGTTGAGATAGTTTAACTTAACTCTATGCTTGATCCTTAAGGCTTTTTGTTGTTGAACACCACTCGTTGCGGGCCTTCAAAATACATCAACACGTAGAAAGAGTAATTGCATAAACAACCTCATTTTCACACGAGCCGCAAAGAGTGATAATAAAGTAATAGTCTGAACATAAAATGCAAAGATGAAAGAGATCGCACACCACTTAGACTTACTAAGTAAATACCACACCCACGTTGCCATACCACACAAAACCAAAATCTATTTAGCAAATTTCCGTGTTCCATTACAAAGAGGTCTATCAAAAAACCGAATTCAAAAACACATTTATTCAGACAAGAGCATCGTAAGTTAAGATTCGTCCCTTCTCAGCTCTCCAAACAAAGATATCGAGTATACTTGGAACCCACCTAACCTACCCTAATGCAAAACAAACTCCGATCTAATTGTCAGCTTCCCACAAAACCAACCTGTTAGATTTAACCAAGAAAACGTCTTTATTCCACGATACTTGTATCTACAAGTAACTTTTATGATATTGTTTTTCACCTTCTATAAACACAACAACCGATTAAAACTTAACTTCAAACACTGGTCATCACTGGTTGAAGTCATCATGTTCTGTTCTTCGGTCAGAAAAGTGATCCCGGGCGCTCGGGTCATTGTGTAGTTAAAAATAAAAATAATAAAAATTATTTTGTTTTTCAAAAATACATCTCAATAAATTTTATCTTTTTCTCCCGCACTCACTCACTCTCTTTCTCTCTCATCTTCAAAATGGATCGCCACCAATCACCTCCGCCGGTCACCGGCCGACCACCATCACACCACCGTCACTCCGCCGTTGCATCCCAAACCAACTTTTAATCAAGTACCCATTTCACTTTCCCATAATATCTAATCATCAATCCCTATAATACCCATCTAGGGTTTTATTTCATTTTCACCCAAATCTCAAAATTAACCATCAGTTTCAGTTTCATCCAATTAAGACTATTATCTTCACTGATCTGATTACAGTATCATACAGTTATCATACAATTTCAATATGTTGAACAAATTAATCAAACGCGCACAAAAGAAACCCTCGAAACCCGATACTGATGTTTCCGGTAATGTTTCCGGCAATGTTGATATTATTGTAAACCAATCGAAACCCGGAAATGTTTCCGGCAATGTTGATATTATTGTAAACCAATCGAAACCCGATACTGATGTTTCCGGTAATGTTTCCGGCAATGTTGATATTATTGTAAACCAATCGAAACCCGGAAATGTTTCCGGCAATGTTGATATTATTGTAAACCAATCGAAACCCGATACTGATGTTTCCGGTAATGTTTCCGGCAATGTTGATATTATTGTAAACCAATCGAAACCCGGAAATGTTTCGGGTAATGCTTCAAACCCTTTTGATAATTTGGGGATTGAAGCATTACCCATGTTTCGAGATGTTCCCGTGAGCGAAAGACAGACTTTGTTTTCGAGAAAGTGTCGGGTTTGTTGTCACCAGTTTGATTTTACGGATACGTTGAAGTCGGTTAAGGAGAAGGAGATTAAAAGGTTGAATCTTGTTGAGCTTGTGGACTTTGTGCAGTCGGGTTCGGGGAAGATTAGTGAAGGTAATCAGGAGGAAATGGTTAAGATGGTTTCGGTTAATGTGTTTAGGTGTTTGCCGCCGAGTTCTCATGAGCATACCGGGTCGGAAAACGTTGAGGGAGATGAGGAGGAGACTTATCTTGATCCGTCGTGGTCGCATTTGCAGCTCGTTTACGAGCTTTTGTTAAGGTATGTTGTGTCGTCGGAAACGGATGCGAAAGTTGCGAAACGGTTTATTAATCACTCGTTTGTGTTAAAGTTACTAGAAATGTTTGATTCTGAGGATCCGCGCGAAAGGGAGTATTTAAAAACTATTTTGCACCGGATTTATGGGAAGTTTATGGTGCATCGCCCGTTTATTAGGAAAGCGATTAATAATATCTTTTATAGGTTTATATATGAGACACAGAGGCATAATGGTATTGGTGAGTTGCTGGAAATACTTGGAAGTATTATTAACGGTTTTGCGTTACCTTTGAAGGAGGAACATAAGCTGTTTCTTATGCGGGCGCTTGTACCGCTGCATAAACCTAAATCGATTGGGATGTATCATCAGCAGCTTTCGTACTGTATTATTCAGTTTGTAGAAAAAGATAACAAATTGGCGGATACGGTTATAAAGGGTTTGCTTAAATATTGGCCGGTTACTAACTGTCAAAAGGAGACACTTCTTCTTGGAGAGCTTGAAGAAATATTGGAGGTGACACAGGCTGCTGAGTTTCAGCAGTGTATGGTTCCTCTTTTCAGACAAATCGCTCGGTGTCTTAATAGCCCTCATTTTCAGGTCTGAGAATTCCTTTATCTTAATTTTAATTTTTGGAAATCATTTATGTTGTCTCGCGTCGTTAAAGTGGTTATTAAATGGTTGCTTTTGTCACTTATATCAACAGAGAGATTTTATCATTTATGTTGTGTTCGTGCCATTAAATGGTTGTCTTTGTCATATTTTTATGTTTTGTCGGAGAATGAGTATTGCATGCTTAAGACCTTTTTTGTTATTAATTATTGGAGCTCGGTCTTGAGGCATGATGTCTCTTGCATGTTGTAGTGTTGAGGGTACTGCATGCGGCATCCTTAATGATTTTGTTTTTATAGGCCTATGCAAATTGAATGTTGATGCTTAATATGTTATTTATGTTAAACTTAATGGATAGTTCATGTTAATTGACTGTCAATGGTTACCACCAGTGTTCATTATATGCTTATGTAGTTATGTTTAACTGATGTTGGTGGTTAGTTTATGTTAACATTTATGGAAAATTGCTTATCTATGACGTGTTAATTGAATATGAATGGTTCTTTATATATTAGTTATTACTTTACATCGGTACACACACTCAATAACATTGAAGAGCGACTCTTTAATGATTTTGATACTTTAGGTAGACATGCATCTTCATCCATTATGTGATTCGTTTTGTCCGTGTATACATATATGAAATTCCGACTTTTTACTGGATATATGTATAAGTATTTACACACACACACACACACACACACTCTCTTGTTTTCATATGTGCATATACAGTTCTACTCATTCCACATGCATATACGTACATGATACATACACACATCTATATGTTTATTTATATGCAAGCATATGCCTAGATGTATATATACCTTTTGCATAATGTAGCGTCGATGGTGCTGCCATGTGGCATGCTTATTGATTTTAGGCCAAGTTAAATTGAACGTTGATGATGCTTGTTATGTTAAACTTAATTGATGTTTCTCTTAACTAGTGTAGTAATGCTAACTAACTGCCAATGGTTACCACAGGTTTTAGTTATATGCCTATCTAGTTATGCTTCTAGTTATGTTTAGGGAATATATCACATAATAGTAAACCAAGTTTCTTCACTATCACAGTTTTTCTAACTATTAAAACCACTCAACTTTTAGTATTCCATTGTTGTGAATTTTTCTTTATGAATGTTAATATTACGTGAACTTAATGGAACATATATGAAACTTGGTTACTTTTTTTTATCCCAGTTCAAGGTAGTTGTGAGGATAAGGTCATTCAAAACATTTATGAAAATTTCACAACGATGCAACAATAATGAAACTTGAGTGGTTTTTATAGCTAGAAAAAGTATGAGTAACCTTATTGGAACTATATAGAAACTTAGTTACTATTTCATGATTTTATATGTTTAACTGATTTTCGTGATTAATTGATATTAACGTTTATGTCACTTTGCTTATTGATGGTGCCTTAATTTAATATATACTATATGGGAACTTTTTTTGTCCAACCCATGAATCTGTTTGTAATCTTTTGTTGAATAATTTCACTGGATCTGTTCCATCTTGATTTTGATTATCTGTGAACTATTGATGGTTTTTGTGCTGTGATATTATTGAATGCGAGATTGCGAGTTCATATTTTGGACAGTCTCATTTACTTGAAGTCACAAATTTTAAGCATCAATAGTTGCAAATGTTTGTGGGAAGAGGAGTGTGGCAGTATGTGAATTTTGTAATAAATGTAGAACATTTACTTTTAATGTATAAAATATTTACTATTGAGCACAAACAAGACATAGTATGTGAAATGAAAATTGAGCTTGTAGATTCACACATAAATATGTATGGATATACACAATACAGATGTATCTACAAAACGCATATATAAATATTTACGCACACATAGAGTGTATACATATGTGCATATTTATTTTTTACTTATGCCAGTTATGTGTGTGCATATACATGCATGATGCTTACACACATATCTATGTATGTATATATATGATAGCATATCGTATGTATAGCCTATAGGTGTGTATATATACATGCTTGTTTAACTTATTAATTTTTATCCCGTTTTCACTCGTTCTCTCCAACTACAATGTTTATTGTTTTTGCATATTTTGAATGTACATTTATTGGTTAGCAAGGTGATTTACTCATATACCAAATATGTACTAAAATTATTGTACTTTAATGGAACTTCATTCTCTTGTTTACAAGTTTATTATGTCATTCGTAAATGTATTGATTCGGTCAAATTCTATATTTTCAGACAGCAGAACGAGCTCTACTTTTATGGAACAACGAGCATATTATCAGCTTAATTGCTCAAAACCGCAATGCGATTTTACCATTAGTATATGAAGCACTCGAGAACAATATTCAATCTCACTGGAATCCAGCAGTGCACGGATTAACAGTTAACGTGCGCAAAATGTTTCAAGAAATGGATGCAAAGTTGTTTGAGGAGTGCCAAAAGCAGTATGCTGAGAAATGGGCCCACGTTGACGAAGCAGCCAAGCAACGTGAGCTGACATGGCAAAAACTTGATGCTGCTGCTGACCACCGTTAAGGTGAGAGATTGATACACTGTTGTGTGGGATTTTTATTTTCTGTGGTTAAAGTTAATGATTGTTAGGCGAAAAACGATCTTTTGTAATTCTAGATAGCATAACATAAACATTTCCTGTTACAATATTTGATTTGTTCTTTCTTTTTAAAGAAATGTGTTGAAAGTTTTGTGTGTTGCATTTGTTTCTGGAAACTGTACATTTACTTGATCATCCGAAGGATTAAGTTTAATTTATCGTACCAAAAGGTATCACAAGACACTGATGTGATGTGTTTAAACCTTGGTTTAATAAAAAGCAAGGGACTCTTAAGACGTTTTGGCCTCAAAAGTCGAAGGTGTGTAACCACTCGTGTCTATGTATAACCAAATGAGCTTATTTACAGCTAGAAGCTACGTCTCTCATTTGTGCGTATATGTGTATCTATCAAGTTAAACTGTTCATAATATTTTCATTCCGTAGGTTGTTTTGATATATAAAGTATAAACGTCGTAGGATCCTAATTTTGACCAACTTTGATTGCTTTGAGGAGCTTCGTGAAATGCTTAAACTATGTGAACATGTTGCGTTAGGGATGAGGGAGGACTCGATTTGCTAGGCTCTGGACAATTCGGGCAGTTTCACGATAATAGGGTTGAAGTTTTGTATCTTGGAATATCAGTTTTGGTTCCGGGGTATGTGTTTGAGTGGAATCGGTTCGTACCGAAGAAGGTTAATTTTGTGGCTTGCCTACGTTTGATGCGCTGAAGAAGAGGAATATTCCGGCGCTAACTGATATTTGTCCAATTTGTGGTGAGGTTGAGGAGTCCACGGATTATTTATTTGTTTTGTGTGGGCTCGCCTAAACTATGTGGTGTATAATAGCTCAATGGTGCAAGCAAGCTACCGTCTGTTATCCTATTTAGCTTTTGAGACGCTATTGATCTGCATAAGTTCTCTTCGCTCCCTAAGGAGAAAGGAAAGGAACTTCATGCTATTTGTTTAATTGCTACTTTGTGTTTGTGGGAAAAGAGAAACGAGTTGATCCATTCGGGGATCCTGATTCATGTGTCGACTTTGGTGAAGAAATAAAGGTGTTGGGATACTTGTGGATCAAAAATAGGGTAAATAAACATGGGCTGACATGAGAAGATTGGTGTGGTTTTCGAGTGCACAAATTGTATGTGGGTGGGGCTAGGCTTTGGGTTTGTTCCTGTTTGATGTTTTGACTGTAATGGTGTTTGTTTTGGTGATTGGCTCCTGGCTTGCTAGCTTGTTAATAACTTTTTTTTTCGTTGATCGTTATAAAAATGTATTTTCTTTCTTTCTTTCTTTTTAATTTTTTTTAACGGCTGCGGTCAAGTTATTTTCAAGATACATACAATTTTTTTTTCTTTTAGGTATATTTGTGATTTTTAAAAAGTCATTTGATGACTTAAATTGAAAGCAACTGATTAGAGAAAAAAATAAAATAGAAGTCAATGATCCTCACGCTTAATAACCAAGTTTGAAACTTTGAACGACAATTCGACACTCCACTAGAGTAAGTTATTTAGTCAAATATATCCATTAAAAAAAATTAATAAATAATAAAATACAGACTTAGTAACATTTTTTTCCCTTTACTCACGTAAATTAGTGACTTTAACTCTATAATCTAGTATTATAATAAAACAAGGTGGTTTTATTGGACAGGTGTATTCTTCTTCACAGCAGCTTCTCCTTAGGTTAATGTTTGAATAAAAAGCGGCTGCCACCATAACTTTTTAGGTCGTGGCACAGCAGCGGTTTTTTATTTTACTAATATCGGGCTTCGGTTTTGATGACGATTCCATCGGGTATGTACCCTACCCGAGACCAAGTTTCTTCATATATCAGGACTGAAACAAAACAGGGAAGCTCAGGGTCAGTTCGAGTTATTTAGGCTAAATTTATTTATTTTTTCATGTTGTTACATTTGAGTGTAGATGTACATTACGCCAATCTTAGGGTGTTTATAATGGTTCAAGACATTTGCTCATGAAAGTGGAATCCATCAAGATGGAATGTTGAAGAACAAAAGTACATATGAAAGCATGTCTTCAAAAGATATTGGAGACAGTGATACTGATGAGTTGGTTTTATTCGATTGATTAACCATTTTATTTATAGATTCTGAGATCATATAGAATCCAATATCCAGCTCCAAAGTACTACTGGGGCGGTGATTTTGTTATACTATATTAACCCAAAGTTTTTCAAAGAATGTACACTACAATAGACTAAGTCACTAAGGTAATCACTCCGTTTTTATTATTACTTACATTCTCATACTGTATGTGAACAAATCATATTGTATAATATATAATATAATCTGTAACAAAGTTAGGACTTTTAATGTAATTGACGGATGACCTGGTAAACCCAACTTTAATGTCTTTTTTTAAACTTATATTGTACTTCAATATGATTTTAAAAAAGTTTTATAACTTAAGACTGTATATTAAATAACCTGCAGTCAATGTGTCAGATTTTTTGTTTAAAACTTCCAGTAAGTTAAACATAACTTATCATGTTCATTCCTTCCTATGTTGTAGGTACATTTCAGTTGTTTCTTATTGGTTAAAATTTGTTTAACTTGAAATGTGCTTTAGAAACTACTTTTAGCATTCACATCCAATTCCATATATTTTTCCTATAATTTAGCTAAAAAACACCATTTTATAAATTTATCTATCATTTTTAAAATTTTTTTCACATTCTATTCCCTATTCATATCCCATAAATTAATTCTTTATTATTTTTTTTTCTCTTTTGTCTTATTATATAGTAAATGGTGATTGGTAGATATGTGATATATTATATGGTATGAATAAAAAATGAGTCCCTATATATAGGGATTTACTTTAGTTGCCATATAAATATAATAGAGAATGGATTGGAGAGGTGATTTTGATGGTTTTTCTTAAAATTTGCCCTAAATAATATGGGTTAGACAACTTTAGAGAATGGGTTGAGAACGTTCTTAGAACTGCTCATTTTAACCACAACTGTCACGTTATATGTCTGTGATTAGTTTTCTATAAAATCGGTTTTCTTTTAACCATATACATCGAATTAAAAGTTGGTTTTTCACTTTATCCTATACACTATTCAGATGGATGAGATTAATTTACTTTACTAAAACTTTATCAGATCACCCAAAGTTAATAATATTCTTCGCTATTTATTTCCAGAATGTCGACAACTTACCTTGGTTTCATGAATCAGTATTTTCAACAACATAACAGAAGTCAACAAAACAACTTGGGTAATTTGATTTCTTTACCTTTTAATTTATGACATCTGTTAATCTTGATTCCCAACACTCATTGAATTTCAAGGTCATAGATTTATATTATTTTGTCCCTTTTTATATTTGATCTGTTATAATGCATTTTATTTTCCTCAAAAGACCATCTTTGCTGTATAGAGCTGAAGCTATAGTCAAATTGGATGAATAGGGCATTTGTAATAAATTGGACTTTTAAATGAAAGCTGACTTTTTGTTCACAGTTAACCAAAAAGTCAAAGAAAAATCGCTAGGCATTGAAAGTCAAAGTCAAGATGCTTTAATATGCTCGGTAAAGGTATCAATTGGTTTTGGATTGTGAATAGTATTAGTCCAACTACTCTGAAAGATAGCGTTTGGTAAACGCAGGGCTTTTCAATACCCACGCTAATGTTTGGCATGGAACATATATTTGTAACCTATATTTGAAGGTCTGCTTTTGCAATGTATGTTAAACATAATTGATATTGTTAAGATCGGCCCAATCTCTTGTATCGCGCAGGTTATAAACTAGTTATATATATATTAAAAATCAAAAGTTGGTTGTCTCACATGTATTACTACTGTTCATGGATATGTGGCTTACAATGTGACGCGTGTACAATTTCTTACCCCTCACCTGCTCTGTGAATTCTGAAAAGGCTCGCATATTCCACCGATTCTTCTGGACATATTATTTTTTCGGAACCCTGGTGGCACAGGACGGCAGTGGTGTGGTGGCAATTGGCTTTTGTGAACTGCTTCTTCAGGTTTATTGCTTCGGTCTGTTTATGTAGGGTTTTCAAATAACTCTTTTATGCCACTGTTAGTTTGGTTATAAATCATCAAAATATTTGTGGAACTGATGTTGATTTTTACATTTTGTAGACCTGCAAACACCTTTTATTATCTTCCGTGTCACCTGAAGTAATTTTTTTTACGAAATTTGTTGAATTTGCAGCTGTAAATTAGGGTTTTCATGGATTAATGTTGGAATTTGGGGATTTAGGGTTTAATTGGATTTTTGTTTGGTAAATTATGGTATTATGAAAATGCAGGTTTTGATTCTGAACCTTTCGTGGTGGTGAAGTCGTTGTGGCATTTGCCTTTTGTCGGTTTGGTTGCGAGCCTGCAATGATGATGATGAGGATCGTTTATCGTTGCTGGGTTTTGATTTTGAATCTTGGGGCCAGTTGAGTCGTCGTGGCAGTTGGCTTTGTGATTGCCGACAATGGTGGTGGCCCTCGGCTGTTGTGGTCGTCGATTGTGACATTCCACTGAGTGGGTTGAGATTGTTACTCGGTGTTACTGTCGGCTTTGTTGTTACCGGCTATGATGCTCATGCATGTGACCCTACGATGATTATTGTCTATCGTTGTCGGGTTCCGATACGTTGCTTCCAAGGCGGCGTTGATGATGGTATGTTTCGTATGTTTAACGCTATGATGATGGTATATTATATGAGCCTCATTGTTTGTTGGCTTTATTATTTGTGCTTATTGGGTTTCTATTGTTGGTTCAGTAACGATGGTCGTACGCTCAGTCGAGAGATTCTTATTAGTTTGCTTTTGTTCGATTAGGTTTCCCTACGACCTGGCTTTTCGTTCAGTTTAGAGAACTTCTGTTTGGACTTTGTTTGAATAGGTCGACTATGCCTCTGCTTAGTCACTATTGCCACTTACTGTATAATTAATTAATAGGTATTATCCTTGAGTAACTTGGCTACTGAATATCCAAATTAGAAGTATTAGCCTTAAGTAAATTAGGTTATACGTTATACTTTGCTCATAGCCAGTATTACAAATTTCAAAAAATTATACATGAAAGTTATGTGCATGTTATTTTTATGTTGGATGGGGTTTAGGGGTTGGTTTTAAATTGCCTTTTATTTGACCTGCTAAAATTTTTTTCGCATGCTAATATAATTTCAGAAAGTGTACCGAGGTTGCTGCATTCAAATAATTCACAACAATAGTTGGACCTTAAACGGGTCGCATTCGTGTGTTGGCGAGATGTATATATTGAACCCATTAATAGTAGCAGCATGTATCAAGGTCAAATGATCCGCACGAGTTCAGGTAATATGTGACGATTACTAAATATTTGTACCGTAGTACCGTGACATCTGATTCTATAAAGTCTAATTATTCATCACGGTGATCATGCGCTCTTACTTACACAGGTCTCTGTTTGTATGCCTTTCAGGGTACTCAATCAACTCACTAATATGTTCCATCTTATCAAAGACACGCTGAAGACGAGTTCCATAAGCTCATGAAAGAAAGTAGAAAACCACCACCAGACGAAACCGCTAGACAAAACCGCTGGAATCTCCAACACCCTATTAGATCTCGAGCTTGCGGATCATGTTGTAGCTATACAGAACCAGCTTTCTTAAGCTTGCACCTTCCTAATGATAATCCCCCTTTTTGTACAACTCCTGTATCATGTAGCAAAAGTATATTTGCATAACATAATGATATTAATATAAAACACGTACGAATTTTGTGCAGTGGTTAAAGTTTCAACGAATTGTTAGTTTTTATCGTCTTTAATGTTTCAACGCATGGGAGTGAGTTAATGTTACAGCGTTGGCTGTTTTCTCTCGAGTATACACCTCCGCGCCGAAGCGCGGTTAAAAAAAACTTGTTACATTAAAAAATACTAAATTTTTCTTTATTATTGAATTAAATAATATTTTTTTTATACTTTTATCATTACAGTTTTCTCTTTCATTTACTCACAATCAACTCAACAAATATTAAAAAATTAACAAAAAAACATTTCTCTATCCATCCTATAATTTACATTTACAATCACTTTAAAGCTCAACTTATAAATTATAAACTCCCCTCACATAATTTTAGGGGCTAGGATTAAAAATACTCTAAACACTGTTACTTTATTGCACTAACCTTTTGCTCTGCAACCGTAGATTTGTAATTGACGGTGTCACGGAAAGATAGAGGGCACAAACGTACGTGAAAGAGAGATGGTGAGATGGTAAGGTAGGCCTGAAATTTTAATTTTAAGTATATATTAATGTATAAGCACAATTTTTTTAAGCTCGCTTTAATAAAATAAAAATATTTGAACACCCCAAGCCATAACCAATAAATTCATTTCAAAATTTAATTGTTTAAACTAGGGGGTGGCAAATGGGTTGGGTTGGGTCGGAACAGGTTAGGGTTGGAACGAGTTAGGGTCGGAATGAGTCAATTAAAAAAGGGCTGTTTTGGTTCGAGTCGGAACAGGTTAGGGTCAATAGGTTCGGGTCAGAACGGGTCCGGGTTGGAATGAGTCAAGGTCGGAACGGGTTTCGAGTAAGTTGTCCTCGTTAAAAAAAAACCCCGAGAAATGATCTGAAACCAATAAGTCAACGAAAACGAAACAAAAAACCAAAACTGAACCAAATTGATCAAAACGAAACAAAAGAAACCGAAACCCAACCCACGCAGTGTGAAATCTAGCGTCAGCTCGAAACCTGATCCAAGCCAAAACCTAAATCGAACTCGTTCAAATCCAAAACTCGTTTCAACCCGAACCTGCCATTTTTCCTCAAGACACTAACCCACATCGACCCATTTCTTTAAACATGTCGACCCATTTTAACACGAAAATAAGATGGTGGAATTTCAAGTGACCTATTTTGACCAATTTAATTAAAATCAATGACTCAAACCAACCCATATGATTTTTAAAACAACCAAAACTGACCCTTTTAAAATGGTTAGGATCAAGATTGCCACCACTAATTTAAACCCAATTTAAAACAGTTTTATTTAAGGCCTGAATATTTTTTCACCCTTCAGGCCTTCACCCAAAAGGTTTAAAGATATTTTAGGACGACCTTGTACAATTGTACTTATGGTCCATGGACAAAAGCCGGGCAGACCTGAAGTCACCTAGGTTGTTCATGGACCTATGTCTTCTAGTGCAACTAAAAACAATAGAAAGGTAGTTGAAACTAGAAACTAGAATACTTTTAAGATCGTTTAAAAGACTATATGTGTGTAGGAGCTACAAACTGGGACGAGTTACGACACGTGGCGTCTAGTCAGCAAAGAGTATGATTTTGTTTTTGGGTGTATTGGTGTTGTAGCCCCTCCTTTGCCACGCCAACATTATTTATTATTTTATTTTTATAATTAAACTAAATAAATAAAAACCCTTAAAGTTATTAAAATTTATTAAATTAATTAAATAAAAGAAAAATAAATTATAATCAAAATAAAAAACACACCAAAAAATAAAATAAAAAATACATATAAAAATACTAATATATTCGCTATCTTCGTCTTCATCTCCGTCTTCGCCCTCCTCCTCGTCTTCATCTTCGTCTTCGTTCTCCTCCTCATCTTCGTCCTCGTCTTTGACTTCAACGGGACGATTATCCCAAACGTGTTGAACCAAATCCGCCTTAAGTTGGTTATGTATCTCACTTGATGTGAGCTCGTGAATGTTTTGCGTTCGTTGCTTTTCGGTTGGTTCAGGGAATTGTTCTGGAACGATCCCAGGTATATATTGTTGGCATATTGCTCTGCCCTTGTCTTCTAAAATCATATTATGTAATATGATACACGTATACATGGCATCGCTCATTTTTGCCATCGACCATACACGACATGGGTTTTTCACATAATGCCAACATTTTTTTAACCCCGAAACGCCTCTCAATATCCTGTCGCGCGGACTCTTGCTTCTTCTTAAAGTATTCTCTTTTTTCTTCGATCGGGTCTTGAAACGTTTTGACAATGATCGAGTACTCCAGATATATCCCATCTCCCAAATAGTATCCGTGACGATAGAAGGTATCGTTGGCATAAAACTGTAGATCGGTATGCTATGGCTGATGTAATACTCTGGCACAGGCGACGCGTTGAGAACATTTATGTCGTTGTTGGACCCGATGAAGACGAAGTAAGCAAACCAAATCCAAAGGTCGTGTGAACAAATGGCTTGAAGACTAACCGTTGGTACTCCATGGTCACCACGAGTGTATTGACCTCGCCATGCGGTTGGACAGTTGGCCCACTCCCAATGCATGCAATCTATACTCCCGATCATGCCGGGAAAAGAATGTTTGGTTTCGTGTACATCGTATATGCGAGTTAGGTCGTTTGAAGTTGGAATCCTCAAATAGCGACCATCGTATAATTGTATTATACCTATAAAAATAAATTATTTTAAAATATTTATATTAAAAACAATAATTAATATAAACAATTTAAATTTACCAATTCAAAAATTCTCCAACGAGTCTCGTGTCGTTTTGTCAGCCATCTTTAAATACTCGTCGTTGATGTCAGTCGTGTTGCCATATGCGAGGATGCGTAGAGCCAAAGTACACTTTTGGATGGCGGTGAATCTTAAATATCCTCTAGCGTCAGGTTTTTGTTAAAAATACGTATACTCCCGCTCTAAATCTCCCACAATGAACAAAAATAAACGTTTAGACATCCGAAAACGACGTTGAAACGTAACATCGTTAAATGTAGGTCTGTCGTTGAAGTAGTCCTTCATCAAACGATCATTCTCTTTATTACGAACCCGAAGGATATACGATCGCTTACGTTGCGACGAAGAGCTAGTAGAGCCAGACACTATCTTATTGGTGACGGCCTGCATTGCGCTCATGACCTCTCCCCCCCTCCTCCAACGCTCGTTGCTGCATCTGATGAATTTTCTGAGTCTCCTCAATTACTTGATCTCAAATGTCGGAAGAGTTCGGGGAATCCTGGGAATCCATTTTGAGAAAGTATGAAATGAAATGGTGAAGAAGTATGAATCGTGAAAATGGTTGAATTGGTTTAGTATTTATATTTGAGTTTGTATATGATATGGTGAAAATAGTTGAATTGGTTTGGTATTTTTATTAAATTTTTTAAACAATTTGCCCGTTCCCAACTATCCGCATCTTTTTTTAAACAATCAAAAGACACAAAACATCATGGTTATGCTGAGCTTGATTTGCATTAATCACGAATGCCCTCCCACGAGCATTGGGGACGATGGGTGTAGCTTGAGAAGTCGAGGCTTGATTGGCTTGAACCGGTTGAACAGCTTGGTTGGCCATAAGTTGTGGAACTGGTTGAAAGGCCTGAACTTGATATGCAGGGTACACAGGCGGAGCGGCCATTTGGACTTGATATGAGAGTCGGGGACATGCGTTGCGGAAATGACTAGGATCTCCACAATTGAAACATGCTCGAGGGGTGGGGTAAGCTTGAGCAATGGGTTGAGCTTGAGTTAAAACAAGGTTTTGGTTGAAAGTGTGGGGAGTGCGGGGTGGTTTGGTGAGGGTTGGATAGGTACGCATGAGTTCGAAACATGCACTTAGAAGGTGTCCGTAGCGGCCACAAAGGGTGCATTGTCGACAAGGGATGCCGACTTGGTGGTGTCGTTGGCAAATTTGGCAAAATGGGTGTGGTCCATTGTAAGGCTTCTTTGGAGGTGGAGCTTGAAGGTTTTTGGTTTGGGTTTGTTGGTATTGAGGTTGAGGTTGGTTTTGTTGGGTTAAGGCATATTTTTGCTTTCGTTTCTTGGAGTGGTTGATGTTGTTGTTGTTGCGTTTTGGTTTGGTTGTGGCTTCGGCCTTGACCTCTTTGGAAGGTTCGGCCTCGGTCTTCTCAATAGTCTTCTTGCTGCCTTTGAGGGTTCCCGCCTTAACGTGGTTGTCAGACAAGGGTGCAGCAAGGACAACAGCCTCGCGAAGAGTTTTGGGGGCACTGCTTTGGACTGAGTCTTGGATTTGCCTTGGCAAACCTCGAACATACTTGATAATCCCATGAGAAAGAAGGGTGACAAGATGTGGCACCAAGACGCTAAGCTCGTTGAAGCGAGCGGTGTAAGAAGCGTTATCACCACCCTCTTGCTTAAGATTCCAAAATTCCACCTCAAGGTTCATGAGTTCGTTGGGTGGACAGAACTCTTCGGTCATGATTTCCTTAAGTTCCTCCCATGGCAAGGCCATGGCTACATCAGCACCACGAGTGGATTTTTCTTGCACCCACCAAGCTAAGGCTCTTTTCTTGAAGACACTTGAAGCAAAGCGTGTCTTCTTGTCCCCAGGACATTTGATATGGAGGAAACTACTCTCCATAATTTGGTACCATTCCAGTAGGGCAGTGGCACCTTCAGAGCCATCAAACTTGAGAGGATTCGTATCGGTGAAGTTCTTATAACGACAAGAGTTGGAGTTCGAACCAGAAGTGTCTGAGTTCGAATTGGAAGCAATGGTTTGGTGCAGTTGAGCCACCATATTCGGGAGCACAGCAGTCAGTTGCTTAGTGATCTGGGCTGTCATCTTGCGGCTGGAGTTTTTTGCAGGACGACGAGGGAAACGAGCAGACATGCTGAAAAGAGAGTACTACGCGCGTGAGTTATTGAGTGAAGATTTCGAGAAGTGAAATATTTAAACCTTTTGAATAAAAAAAATATTGATAATATTAAAATCACATGAAAATTGTATTGAAATTAGGATATTTATTTACCACCATGACTTGTATGAGATTTAAAAGCAGGAGTGCAACTATTCTCTATTCACAAAGGAAAATGTTCACGTTCGACAACTTAAAGTTATGGTTCATATGACGTTTGCATGGTATGATTTTGCCTAATAAGTTCCAGCACCCTTTTTCGAACCCTCCAGGTAAGCAACCGGGTCCCGCGTCTGATTGGGATTTATACGCATTGCTTATCCTTAGGTTTAAAAACCTTGGTGTCAAGGGTTCGAAAAAACAAGTGTGTCACCCTTCCAGTTACTACATACCCGTCACGTAGAACCAACTTTAAGAAGATTGAAAATCGTTTTTTTTAAATAAATAAATGGATAAAAAAATAAAATAAAATGTTTAGGCATAAGCCTTGGATTTTGTGTGTGAATAGGTGTACATGTGACGCTATAAAACGTAATAAATCCGAGCGTATGAATGAACTTTTAATAAAAGTGAGGCCACATAGCACATAGAGTATACATGCAATTCGGGGCCCTAAAATAAACTATAACTATACTAGGCCGATACGTCTAACAACCTATCTTATAGTTACGGCTCTGATACCAATCTGTAACACCCCGGCTTTAAGCGAAATACGCCCGGGTGTAACGTACAGATCACTCATAACTCGTATTTAAAGCGGAAATAATTATATCATTTAATTTCATAACGTAACAAGTATACAATTATTCATAATTATAAATAAAAAAAACACTTCATCAAAACAATAAATAAGTTCTTTATTCAAATAACCTAAGGTATACTAATGATCTTCATCCTTAGCATGCCATCGATTCAACCTGTAGCATGTTGAAAATAATATATTTGTCAACAATTAAGTTGGTGAGTTTTCATAAGTTTTTGAGTATACATATATATATGAAAGGCACGATTCAACGTTCGTAATGTAATAAATATTCAAGCGTAAAGTAAATGAAATCAATTAATGTCGTCCTCCCGTTCCTTTAGCTGAGGCCGTAGTAATAGGGGAAATGAGAACCACCTTACGAACAACCGAAGTCATAACGTTAGACGGCGCGGGTACGTCCCGTCGGACCCTCCCACTATGTGTATGTGTATGCGTTTGCGTAACTTCCACCATAAGAATAGTAAGCACGTTGCAAGCAAGTTCACGTATAATCATAAACAGTATGCTAGAATAATATTAACATGTACGCTAATTGTGAATCGGTTTATAAATAAGCACATAACTAACGAGATAAAACTTGTAACATGCTACACCCCAAAAATATTAAAATCGTTAAAATGGGGTTATGAAGAACTCACTTGGAATAAGGAATACGGTAACGAGGAGATGGTAACGATTAAAGCAACTTGGTGGTTTCGCGAGAAGTCCCGCTAATTTGTCCTAGTTATATAATATAAACAACATAAATATCTAAAGCAAAACGACCGAACTAAACATGAATATAAAACAAAAAAAATTAGGTTTATAATAGATTTGGGGATCGTTAGTTTGTTACGTATATTTAAAACGGGTTTTCAAAAGTGAAATTAAAACTTTTATTAGTTTAGTTATTCTTATAAATCGTGTTGGATTATTAAACGAAAACTATAAGTTTAACCATTTAAAATATATATTCCGAATTATATATATATATATATGCGAAAACGTTAAATAAACTCTATTTTAAATGTTCAATGGGGTTCGGTTCAGTTAAACGAGTGTAAACAATATTTATTTTAATATAGTTAAGTATTAAAAGGTTTTAAAATAATTAATATTAAAAATATTAACAAAACCGGGCCTGGGGGAATCGAACCCGCGCCCCAGGCCGGTTCAAGGTGTTTACCCACATGTTTTGACCATCTGGACCAGTCTCTTTTTTGTTTAGAACATAAGAACCAATATTTAAATATGATAGTTCTTGTTTTCCCCAAATTCATTATAAACCCTAAACCTAATCGATCCCAATTGAAGATTATAAATGCTCTGTTGATAAAAACCGATATAGGGGTTTTAACAAATGCCCAAAACCGAACCCAACCCATATATTAATTACCTAATATGATGAAGGATTGAAGGAGAACCAAAAGTTAGGGTTTCGGCTTGATGACGAGTTCAAACGAGATCATAAACGGCTTCTTAGATGCAATTGAGTTAGGGGTTTGCTTCGTGATAGTGAGGTGATGGTGTGGACCAATTTAATTGAGTTTTGGACTCGTATTTATAGGCTAACAAGGTCAAGAACAGCCGCGTTCAAAGAGTTAATGAAATTGATATGATTTGATACAAATTAGCTGGTAATTACGCGTTATACTATAATAGGAAGGAGCGTTTATGTTTAAGAATCATCCTAATTAATCAAATTCCGTGATTTATAGGTCAAATGAAATTAAATAGGAAAGGGGGAGGGGCTGATGGTGGTGACGGGAAAGGAAAAGGGAAGAAGAAGATTTGAATAATGTTTGCAAACTAGTCCTTTGGGTATTGCTTGGTGATCACAAGTTGCTAAAATACACATATTTTACATTAAACGAATAGGTTACGAGCCACGTGTAATTATGATAAAGATAAAACCGAAAACATAGTTAATAATTCAGCGCTTTTTATTAAATAGAAAGATCCGATTACAAACGGGTCATAAAACGAGTACAAATACTAAATCGATTTTGACGATTGTCACACCCGTGACCGTTTTGCACACCCGGATGCCCGAATTAACTTTCTTGAGCCCTAATCTTCGTTTATTATTGGAATTGATTTATGCTTTTATTTCTTTGCATCAAAACGAATGCACCGACGCTGATAATTTAGGAAACGAGGATCAATATGATACGGGTTTCTCATCATAACCAAACCGCCTAACTTGTTTAGGGTTAGACCTTATAACGTCAATGATAATTCAATTAGACACGTCTAGAGTGTAACATCTGCCCGAATCCGACCCGACCCAGATACCCGTTTTCTGATCCGATTCTTTTTATGATTTAAAAATTAATTATAATCTTTATAAATCTAACCTTTAATAAATCTTTATGTATATATATATTTTTAAAATGTTTCTTCCGCCTCTCCTTCCTCTTCTTCTCTTTTCTTTCCGCCGTCCCGCCTTCTTTTCTCTTGTCGCCATCCCCCCCCCCCCCCCCTTTTGTTTAACCCTTGAGCCTTGAACCCCTTTTTCTCTTAACTCCTTGCTTGTCCTTTGGCTCTTCCCGCCTAAGGATGTCTGCGCAGCTCCACGCGCTAAACTCCTTACAAGGAAGCCTGCGTGAAGATTGACTGTTCCTGCGCTACGCGCTAGGAACTATAGTTCTTCCCGCGGCGCGCTAAGAATGATACTTCTCCGCGCGACGCGCTAAGAATTGTAGATCCTCCCGCGACACGCTGTAAATTTGTAGTTCTTCTCGCAGCGCGCTAAGAATTGTAATTCTTCCCGCGACGCGCTAAGGATTTATGTTCTTCCCGCGACGCGCTAAGGATTTCAGTTCGTTCCGCGACGCGCTAAGGATTTGTGGTTCTTCCCGCAGCGCGCTAAGGTTTGTCTGTGTCAGCCTTCTGTGTGTGCCTTCGCGCTCGCGCACTCAGCTTTCTCGCGCTAAGTCTTGTGTCTTTTATCTTGATTTATCCAGCCGTTTACCTTTGGTGATATCTTATCTTTTGTGCTGTTGACCTAACTTGCTTTGTGTCTGAAAAGTTACTTTCGGCGCAGCATGCGCGTCAATCCTATTGGTTGACAGAAAAAGGTGACTGACAATATCTTTTGAGATCTTCTTTTCCTTATCTTGAACAGTGTTTGCCTGACATATCCCATGTGCTGTGAACAGTAACCTGACAGCTTTTTCCCCTTTTCCTGCTGCCATATCTTTTGCTTAGATTTGGTGAGATATTTTCCCCTTTTTCCGGGATTGTGTTCCCTAGGGTTTGCCTATTTATACCCAGCCATTTTCTTTAACATTTCACACACAGACACTTAATCTCTTCTCCTTCTCCCTGCTGAAGATCCTCGCAGCGCAGCCGTCAACATAACTCCAGCTCTCCTTGCCTCTGTTTTTCTTTCTCTTCTTTTCTGCCCAGATCTCGGTTAGTAAATGTTTATAATTTGTTTAAGTAAATCGATGCATATTACCTATGGTTAGTTATAATCAAGACACTAAAACCAATCGTTAAACCGATAATCTTATTTATAGGTTAACTTTGCTTGTTTGGTTCTTGCTTTATTTATCTTCATCGCACCGTTTATCATGTGAGTTATCTCGTACCTAATCCCTTTTTATTTTTAATGTTTTGGGATGTTCATGTGTTCATACAAACTTAGAGTCTTAAACTGTTTATGAACTTTAGTCGCGCAGTATCCCATGTGTTGAGGATGTTTACTTGGCTGTTATTTGTATGTGTGTATCATTAACCGCTTTGTTCGGCCTATTCCGAAGTTTTCATGGATCCATTGGATGAACACGGGAGACCTATCGTTTACGGTTTTTCTTTGTTTACACTTGCACAGTATGTTTTCTCGTTTTTGTGCTCAATTGGGAGCACGGATTGAACTATGAGCTATGATCTATCTTAGGCTTGATCACAATCTGATTACACCCTTGCTAAACTCTAGACATACACGTGTTGCGCGCAGTTTTACTGTATTGCATTAAACTTGATTTCTCACCAACACGCAAGTGTTTGACGTTTATTTTAACACATGTTCAGGTTTGCAGTAGCTGTTTTGGAGCTTGAGGACACGTAGGAAGTTTTCTTTTATTTTGGACCTAGATTAAAATGTATCAAGACAAGTTTATGTTGATCGAATACTTTGCTTTATAATATAATGATTTTTGTTGATTTATGTTATCTTGTGTTGCGCTGCGCGCAGCGCGATAAATGTGTATTAATAAATATTGACACCCAATAGTGTCACGGGTAATGAAACAATATGTGGCGCCCCGATGTATAATCCGCCTTTGGTCGGGGTGTGACAGATTGGTATCAGAGCTCGTTGACTTTAGGATAGGTGGTTAGACGTAACGACCTAGAAAACTTAAGTCCCCTCTCGCGCATGAGAGAAATCTCGTGTTTGCGCGCTTATTGTTAATTACTCGTTATTTATAAATATGCTCGCGCCTGCGCAGTATATGATTTTATGTTTTATTCCGCGATCTTTCGATTTTTATTTATGTTCGTTTGTTGGAATTGAAAATCCGAGAAGTCATGGTGATACATGAATAGTTGACTTTCAATTCCCATTTACTTTATATTTTTAAGTTGAAGATTGAAAAGTCATGGTGATACATGAATTGTCAATCTCCAATGCTTATTTACTTGTATATTTTATATTGAGGATTGAAAAGTCATGGTGATACATGAATCGTCAATCTCCAATACCCGTTTGCTCGTATATTTTTTTAAATTGAGAATTCGGAAGGTCATGGTGATACATGAATTGTCGATTCTCGATTCGAATTTGTTACCTTTATTAAGTCTGCATATAAAGTCATTTACTTTACCTTAACTTTTGTTAGCAACTAACTTCGCGAAACAAGCTTTAACAAGGTTATACTTTGCGCTAAAACGGTTTCTCATAACATGATATTAACTAAAACTAGAACTTTTATAGAATGCCTCCACTATCAGCTCGTTATCAGAGGAGAGAAGCCGCGCGCAGACGTAGGCAGCAACGTTCCCAGGAAATGGCCGCCGCGATAGCCCAAGCCTTAAACCAAAACAATATCAACCACTCTGGTTACAATATTAAATCCTTTAATGCGGGTAACCCTCCGAAATTCAAAGGACTTGAAGGAGCCACCATAATGCTCCAGTGGCTCGAGAAAATTGAAAACACTTTTCTCCATACCCATTGCCCTCCAAACCAACGAACCTTATACGCCTCAAGTGTCCTGGAATCTAGAGCGCTTACTTGGTGGAACGGAGTAGCTCATGCGCGTGGCGCAGAGGTTGCTTCTAGCATGCTCTGGGAGGAATTCAAGGAACTTCTGACGCGAGAATTCTGCCCTCCCAACGAAGTCAAGCGCCTTGAGGAGGAATTCTGGAACTTGAAGCAGTACAGTGGCGAAGCGCGCGAGTACGCGACGCGCTTCCACGAACTAAGTTTGCTTGTCCCTCACCTTGTTACCCCTTCCCGCCGAGCCATCGAAAAATTTCTTGGGGGTCTTCCCATGGAAATTCAAGATTCTGTATGGGCGAGAAACCCAGTAACCCTCTCTGACGCCATCGAGTTGGCCGCTGTGCTCAGCGACAACCATGTCAGAGCAGGAACCCTGTTCCTGCGGGGAACTGAAAAGACCAAACCCACCAAGACTGACCCAGAACCAACAGAAACCAAGCCAGAACCCTCAAACCATAAACGAAGGCGCAAAACCAATCATCAAGCTTACGCGCTTACTAACCCACTCGTTGTCCAGCAACCACTTTACCAACCTCCAGTATACGCGCCTAACCCACTGTCTACCTACCCAACTCCCCCTGTAGTCCATAACTATGCCTTAACTAATCCTGCACTCCCTACCCCCGCCAACTAAGAAACCCTACACAGGAAATCAGCCCTTCTGCCCAACCTGTAAATTTCATCACCCAACTCAAGCCTCGTGTAGGCAATGTAACCAATGTGGCCGCGCTGGTCACTCTGCTGAGTACTGTAGAGTCCCTCCCGCCAACCCAATTGTGCAAACACCACCAACCTACCCGCAGAACCCACAACCAACATACCAGAATCCCCAACCAAGATCGTGCTTTAACTGCGGTGATCCCAGTCATTTCCGGAACGCGTGCCCGAGGCTACAAGTACAGATTACGCAAGCGAATCCGGTGAACCAAATTTCGAACCAAGTGACGCGCTGACAAACTTTTAATATAAACGCGCACCAAGCGCAAGCGATTAATGACGTAGTTAATGGTACATTTTTTTTAACGGGCATTATGCATCTATACTTTTTGTTACTGGTGCCGATAGAAGTTTTATTTCTCGCGCGTTTGAGCAGAAGCTCGCGCGACCGCGCATTAACTTAAGGAAAACTTCTGTTGAATTGGCTAATGGCGAAACTATTTTAATAAACTTTATAATCATGGATTGCACGCTTAACCTTAATGAAAACGATTTTTTTTGATCGACCTTATCCCCGTACCTTTTCTTTGCGCATCCTACTTCGAGATAAATTTCGGGACGAAATTTCTTAAAGTAGGGGAGACTGTAACATCTGCCCGAATCCGACCCGACCCAGATACCCGTTTTCTGATCCGATTCTTTTTATGATTTAAAAATTAATTATAATCTTTATAAATCTAACCTTTAATAAATCTTTATGTATATATATATTTTTAAAATGTTTCTTCCGCCTCTCCTTCCTCTTCTTCTCTTTTCTTTCCGCCGTCCCGCCTTCTTTTCTCTTGTCGCCATCCCCCCCCCCCCCTTTTGTTTAACCCTTGAGCCTTGAACCCCTTTTTCTCTTAACTCCTTGCTTGTCCTTTGGCTCTTCCCGCCTAAGGATGTCTGCGCAGCTCCACGCGCTAAACTCCTTACAAGGAAGCCTGCGTGAAGATTGACTGTTCCTGCGCTACGCGCTAGGAACTATAGTTCTTCCCGCGGCGCGCTAAGAATGATACTTCTCCGCGCGACGCGCTAAGAATTGTAGATCCTCCCGCGACACGCTGTAAATTTGTAGTTCTTCTCGCAGCGCGCTAAGAATTGTAATTCTTCCCGCGACGCGCTAAGGATTTATGTTCTTCCCGCGACGCGCTAAGGATTTCAGTTCGTTCCGCGACGCGCTAAGGATTTGTGGTTCTTCCCGCAGCGCGCTAAGGTTTGTCTGTGTCAGCCTTCTGTGTGTGCCTTCGCGCTCGCGCACTCAGCTTTCTCGCGCTAAGTCTTGTGTCTTTTATCTTGATTTATCCAGCCGTTTACCTTTGGTGATATCTTATCTTTTGTGCTGTTGACCTAACTTGCTTTGTGTCTGAAAAGTTACTTTCGGCGCAGCATGCGCGTCAATCCTATTGGTTGACAGAAAAAGGTGACTGACAATATCTTTTGAGATCTTCTTTTCCTTATCTTGAACAGTGTTTGCCTGACATATCCCATGTGCTGTGAACAGTAACCTGACAGCTTTTTCCCCTTTTCCTGCTGCCATATCTTTTGCTTAGATTTGGTGAGATATTTTCCCCTTTTTCCGGGATTGTGTTCCCTAGGGTTTGCCTATTTATACCCAGCCATTTTCTTTAACATTTCACACACAGACACTTAATCTCTTCTCCTTCTCCCTGCTGAAGATCCTCGCAGCGCAGCCGTCAACATAACTCCAGCTCTCCTTGCCTCTGTTTTTCTTTCTCTTCTTTTCTGCCCAGATCTCGGTTAGTAAATGTTTATAATTTGTTTAAGTAAATCGATGCATATTACCTATGGTTAGTTATAATCAAGACACTAAAACCAATCGTTAAACCGATAATCTTATTTATAGGTTAACTTTGCTTGTTTGGTTCTTGCTTTATTTATCTTCATCGCACCGTTTATCATGTGAGTTATCTCGTACCTAATCCCTTTTTATTTTTAATGTTTTGGGATGTTCATGTGTTCATACAAACTTAGAGTCTTAAACTGTTTATGAACTTTAGTCGCGCAATATCCCATGTGTTGAGGATGTTTACTTGGCTGTTATCTGTATGTGTGTATCATTAACCGCTTTGTTCGGCCTATTCCGAAGTTTTCATGGATCCATTGGATGAACACGGGAGACCTATCGTTTACGGTTTTTCTTTGTTTACACTTGCACAGTATGTTTTCTCGTTTTTGTGCTCAATTGGGAGCACGGATTGAACTATGAGCTATGATCTATCTTAGGCTTGATCACAATCTGATTACACCCTTGCTAAACTCTAGACATACACGTGTTGCGCGCAGTTTTACTGTATTGCATTAAACTTGATTTCTCACCAACACGCAAGTGTTTGACGTTTATTTTAACACATGTTCAGGTTTGCAGTAGCTGTTTTGGAGCTTGAGGACACGTAGGAAGTTTTCTTTTATTTTGGACCTAGATTAAAATGTATCAAGACAAGTTTATGTTGATCGAATACTTTGCTTTATAATATAATGATTTTTGTTGATTTATGTTATCTTGTGTTGCGCTGCGCGCGCGCGATAAATGTGTATTAATAAATATTGACACCCAATAGTGTCACGGGTAATGAAACAATATGTGGCGCCCCGATGTATAATCCGCCTTTGGTCGGGGTGTGACATAGAGCATTACACTACCATCGTCTTCTGAAGCCCCTTAATTAATTAGATATCATATCAGCTACATCATGTTCTTGATCTCGTTTATGTCGTATGCTTAATCGGCCAGTTAATCTATCTGATTAGCATCAAGTGAGGTAACTAATATGTTAATTCTGTTCGTCAATTGTCATAGATTGATAACCCTATGCTTAATTGGGTAAACAATATCGGGATTTATCGATTTGAATTGTTAGGGTTTTGGTTCAAACTTTTGAACTTGTCTGCTGGTTTATAAATGTTCATTGCAGGGTTATAACAAATTAATTCCCTGGCCTGTTGGCAGGGGCTGCATGTTAAGACTCCAAGGGGCTGGATGGTGTTTTTTTTTGGGTTTTTTTTTGTTACAATTCAATTAAACTTGATATTCTTTAAACGGGTTATAATTAAATAAAAAATTATTCTCATCAAATTATTGATGTAAAAATACTATAAAATATGATATACTAAAAATTAATATCTTATTTATTTTAAAAAAGATTTAAATATTATTTAAATTAAAAAACCAATTTTATAGTAAAAAAAATAAACGGGTCTTGGGTCTCATCAAAACCATATAGCTTTTAAACCGGGTAATAACATCTCATTTATTTGTGAAATAATTTATCATCAAACCATAAGTATATTATTAACTTTCATACAATTAAAAAAATATAAATTCAAAAAATAAATAAATATTAGAACAAACAATATAGAACAACCCGTGTAATATGGGGGATAAAAACTAGTATATATATATATATTCATATATTTGATAATTTACATTATGTTATTAATGTTATACATATAATAGTTAATCCATATTTTCTTACACCGACATATTAACCGAACAATTTTCCGAACCCTTGTTAAAAACCATATATATATATATATATATAACTATCTTTATAATTGCCTACCATAAAATCCTATGTGTCGCTCTCAGGTTGTTCCCCCCATTCTCTAAAACCACCAGATTGCTTGATTTATAAATGGAGGCTTCTTATGCATTTGACCCGAATTCGCGGGCATGGGTCTCACCAAACCTGGATAGTCTTTAAATGGGTTATAACATCTCATCTATTTGTAAACTGTTTCATAAGCAAACAATAATTTTCACGGGTCATGGGTCTCACCAAACCCGGATAACCCGTAAACGGGTATAACATCTCATTTATTTGTGAGATACCCCTTAATTATCAAAGAATAATTTTCACGAGTTAAGTGTCTTACGAAACTCTAATAGCCCTCAAATGGGTTATAAGATCTTATTTATTGACACTTTCATTATCAAACCCTAATTTAATTTATTTGTTTTACATGTTCTTCGTTGTTGGTCTATCATCTCCATCTTCGGTTAACTTTCGATACTAGCCACCATCGTCAACTACATCAACGCCTCTTTTTTCATTAGAAAAATATTTGTGTTCATGTTTGTACATTTAAAAAAATCAACATGCTCGTGTTCGTTTATGTTTGTTCGTTAAAAATCTAACAACCTAAACATCTCAACTGATAAAACCCAAACGTTAAAAAAATATAATAACAAACTAATATATATGTATTAAATTAAAACAAAACTACGTTAAAAATAAAATAAATCATCATAAAATAAAAAACGATTAAAAACAAAACTTTAAATAAACTCCCGTAACACGGGAGGATCAAACTAGTGTATATATATATGTATGTATAATAGTTTATTTAAAAATTGTTAATGGTTTTAATGCTTATAACGGGTGTTAATCTAAAAATATATATATTTAAAATTATTGTAAATTATAGTTAACGTATTCTATAAAAGATCATATTTTATATAAATATTATTATTTATCAATTATTGTTTGTTATTTACACTATTAATAAAAAAGAATTCCTTATTAATAATAAAAAAATATATTTAAATACAATAAATGTATTTTAGTTAAAATAAACATTTTAAACAATCTCTTTATAAAATTTATCCAACAAATTTATAAAATTTGTTCAAGTATTTTTGTGTATTTTATAAATAAATCATGTTTATTACGATAAACTTGATAATGAAATTAATAATAAAATAATGATATAAATAGTCTTTGTAAGATTACACTCAATCATCAAATCCCGAACATCCATCTAGTTTTAGCTTTATTATGCAATCCATATTTATTTTCACAACTATTGTTACTTAGGATCTCTCGTCGATAACTTCCGAAGAGTGTAACTCTTGTTTACTACCATTCTTACCGCATTCTTTGTCTCTTGCTTATTGCTAAGGTGAGTACCACATTCCCCTATTTTTACTCGTTTTCTCACGTTTTGGGGACATATGCGTAAATTATATTTCTTATATATACTTATACTCTAAACTGCAACTATTGTCTTATGTGTTAACAACTTATACCTTACTTGTTTATGTGCTTACTTGCTTTGTATGCTTCCGCATTCGGAGAGGTCCAACATAATCTCAGTCTAGTATGATCATACGCAAGTCGTTTTAGCCTTGTGCTTCTCAACATCTCAGTTATACTTGCTCATTTGGTTAATTTTTTATTCTCATATGACTTGTTGCACTACTTATTTTTATACTATACTATATGTTCATTTAAACTGGTGTGTTGCTCACTCAACCTTGTGTTGACAAATTTACTTTATTTTCAACGCATATGCAGGTTATCGTTTGATGCGAAGTAATTGAAGTTAGAAGATCACTTAAGGATTTATGCTAGAAGAAATTTAATTGAGACAATATTAAATAAGATTTTATAATTGTTTGATGTCTTATTTGTTTTTGGGATATTGTAATGAATATTGTTTTATTTGAAATTATTAAATAGATATTGAAGCTTATATTGTGCATGATAGTAACCTTGAGAGCTATGACAATCGGTTCACGCCCCGGCATTTCCGCCGTAGGTTGGGGTGTGACAGAACGTTTCTTCTTCATTAAGCAACGTATATACTAAGTTTCTTCTTTCTTAAAAAACATTATAAAATCTTTATAATTATAAAGAAATATTATTTTCTCTATATCCTTGTCTTATAAAAACAAAAATTTACTTATAATTAATCAAGGTATAGAGTATGCCCCGACTAGGTCAAAGCTATATATAATAAAATAATTGGGCTTAACGGCTATTTATAAGAAATGCCTAGGCTTGACGCGGGTTGTACATCTTCTTGTCTTCGGGTAATCGAGAAAACAAATGAACAACACTTCTACTCTTTGCACGTACTTTGAAAAACGAACGTCGGAACATCGGGATCGGGGCACACTTAACGAGGTAATATGAGTGTGAAGTGGATTTGGGATGCCAGAATGCAGAGCCCGACATCCCTATTTATAAAGCTGAAATGTGACCCATCGCGTATCGCGATGAATTTAAAGAGGATCCATCGCGTATCGCGATGGATCGCTCCACAACCTCTGAGTATTATATTACATCGCGTAACGCAATGGAAGTTTAGGTTGCCATCGCGTAGCGGGATGACGCCTACTAGGTTTGATTGATCACCTAGTAGACCTGCCATGTTTTGCCACGTGGTGACATGTGGTTGGACACGTGTCCACGATTACTTCGTCTGGTCATCGCGATACGATCTAGTGGCCGCGTACCGCGACACCTCCCATTCTGGGGTGTGTGTTGTACCCATCGCGTAACACGATGGGTTATCTCCTGATCCATCGCGTATTGCGATGGTTCTTGAAATCCATAATTTTCAGTTTTGGTCCTTTGATTTGTGAAGTTAATCAATTTAGTCCCAAAATTTTGGATATGTTACATGCTTATAGGGTTGTTTTGATTAGTTTGAATATGATGAAACATAAAACTGCCCTTATTTGGGTCACACTGGCAAGGATCATTTGATAACCAATGTTATGTGTTAGCGATTGTTGAGGCCTAAGGTTTGTCTAGTTAATCAATCTGATTTGATCGTTGATGATTAATATGTTAAGTGACATAAGATTACTATTTATTTACTTGCTTGAAACCTGGGTGTGATTTGTCTTGCTTATTGATTGAAACTTGCCTTATTTACTTGTTTGATTTTAAAACCAAATTGATTAGCAGTCATTTCTGTTACTTCGTAATTTAGAAATGGCATAACACTCATCTGACCACTTTTAAATTTCACATTACTTAGAAAATATATGTTACTAACAAAACATATCACACCTACCAATAAACTTCTACTAACAACACCACAAAAAAACCAACACCACATACACAAAAAATACCACCAAGCTGACACAAGTAGACCAGCAACACAACCTGGTGCACCATAGACACAAATAGACCAACAACACAACAAAACCAGCACCACTTCAAATTTTACTAACATACCAACACAAGCCTAACTATATTGGCTACGCTCACTTCGCCAACCAACACAGTTCCAAGCAACATGACCCAACCACTTATACAACAATATAACCGTTTAATAACATACCAACACTAGCCTAACTATACTGGTTACCAACATTTCTCCAAACCAACACAGTGCCAAACAAAAAAATTGCCACCAAACACTTGAACCAACATAACTAGTTAGTAGCACTTGCCAAATCAAAACGCCCGACCAACAAACCCGTTAACCTACACATCTCTGTATGTTGGCAAATGCCAACACACACTTAAACCAACACCAACCGTGTTCGCCATCAAAACCAAGTAAACTAGCCACATCAACTATATGTACCTCAAAAAAAAAAAATTAAAGGTCAATTACGCATGTACATCATCGAACACCTAAAAACATGTAACATTTGTCAATTTCCGAACCCGAAAACCCGACCGTTTAAATATTTGGATTTCTATTCGTGTTCACTTACATTATTTATGTCAAGTGATGTTCGTTTGTGTTACCAGAACATTTAAATTCGAGCGCAAATTCTATTTTTCGTATTTTGTTCTTAAATTGCATTTAATCAAAGTTCAGGTGCAAAAAGTGTCAAAAAATCAAACTACGCGGCGAAATAATCTAAACCCGTATTGATACGCGACAGGGGAAGAATTTCGGAAGATTCTTTGGCCCGCCTTGTGTCGCGACGGCCAAGGCCTTCCCTGTCGCTATGCGCGACGGACTTTAGTGCAGCAAGTTTTATTGTTAATTCGTTTTTGATCATTTTGGCAACCCAATTTTGTGCATATTCAATTTGGAAAGATTAGAATACGCATTGACATCATTTCTAGCATATTCTGTCGAGACTTGGAGTAGGGAACAAGAATTATCTATTTTCGTTACCATTTGTATTTTCAGGATAAATTTGCATTTAATGCTAGGGATAAACGTTTTCTTCTTCTCTAAGGCTATGTGTAGTGGAAATGCTACAAAATGGGCCGTTATGCGCAATGTGGCGCCCAGTCAGCAAATGATAGGTTTTTGTTTTTGGGGTGTAATGGTGTAGGGGGCTACAAATAATAATATATATATATATATGTGTGTGAGTGTATATATATAACACACACACAACATATTAAATTAATAATATTCGCCACACCAAATCGCCCCTTTTGTAGGCGTGCGCGCCGGGGGGGGGGGGTTCCCCTTGAAAATCGCCCCTGTTGCCCCAAACAAATCGCCCACTACACACAGCCTAAGCTCTTGAATGTCTATTTGGCTATTTAAGCAATGCTCTGCAACATTCAGTCGTTGCTCATCCCTTTTCTTTAACCTAATCACCCTAATTGGTGCTCCTAATTGGTGCTCCTGGCCATTTTGACTTTCAAAAGTTAATCTCGTGCCTATTCTAATCTTCTGCTTAAATTCCAGGTAAATTGTTGTTAATTTTCTGTAAAACGTATTCTAATCTTCTGCTCAAATTCCAGGTAAATTGTTGTTAATTTTCTGTAAAACGCTTACGGACCGAAACCCCTTTAACAATTCCATTTGATTGAGGTGTTTGAATTTTCAATTGTATCAAGCTAGTTCTTGGGTTTATGTTTATGTTTATTTGGGGGGTTTTGATGAATTAACGAACTAAACTCACTTATATAATTTGACTTTTCATGTTTTTAACATTTATAATATCTTATGGTAATGTCAGTCACAAATTCGATCTCATATCGTTATTTGGACCGAACTCGAATCAAACACACCTTTAAACTCATTTAAATCAATTTAATTAGTTGGAATCCCTTATTTTAGATCGAATCAGTTTTGTTAATAAGAAATTTTAGACTTAAATTATAGGATTTAACGTCAACTAGTTTAATGTGAAAATCTTAAAAACGGTTAATTATAGAGAAATATATATATTTTCTAAATCAAGCTTAAAACCCCCAAACTTAAACTCTAGACATGAATTTCCTTATCATTTTTTGTTTATCATCCTCGTTAAAAGTAGCTTATTTTTATTTTGGGGTTGTTTGGTTTATTGGCGTATTGACTCGTTTAATTTCAAGTTATCGTTTAATCACACGCCTACTTTTAAGGTGAGTCTTACAAACCCCATTTTCACTTTTATAATTTTCAGGGTAACATGCGCACAATATCTCAACCTCATTGTTTTAAATGTTTTTTTTTCCTCAACCACAATTCTATATCATGTGATGTAATTTTGCTTATTAATTGTTTGTGTATTATTTGATTATACATGCTTAAGTGTTTATTTTTTAAGTTTGGTTTGGCCTCATACTCATCCTCAGTTAGTATAATCATACATTACCTCTCAGTAGTTCGGTTTTGTGATGAATTGAACATGTCCACGGTTATTTATATTATTGCAATTATACTAGTAAATTTGGTTTATACCAATTTGAACGTAGCATCAATTATTATTTTATATTAAAAAAATATTATTTTTACGCCTGTTACATGTTTACTAGCGTTATGATTGGAAATTGAGAAGACATTAGAATTGCCTTCAGGATATTAACGAAAGACAAATTTTTTATGTGTTGTTTTGTTTGAGAATGTGCTGTAAATGTGATATTTGAACTGTGTATTTGAGATTGTAATAAGTACATTAATTGCTTATTGTCACTTATAATTAGTGTCTTGAGCTTTTGAAAAATCGCACGCCGCGTCTTGACATGTTTAGCCGTAGATCAGGATGTGACAAAACACCTCCTAAAAATGAGCCATTGTGAAAGCTCTTACATTATTTAACTGTATCATAAATAAATAATTATAATATATTATTATAAGACCATGACTAGTGGACACATTTTGGGGAGAGTTTTTAACCACCCCCCCCCCCCGACTTCGCCTCCTTTTAAAGTTTCAGGTTGAGTTTTGGCACCAACGTTCCCCGCGCGATGTTAGTATCCTTTATACCTACAACCAATCATTTATCTCCCCACAAATTCCAACTAATCACCTAATTATATTTAATTTGAATTATATATTAATTGTGTAATTGTAGAAATCTCCTCACTACACTACTTTTTGTAAAAATCTCCATTGCTAACAGGGTCGTCATGTGTCACGCAACACCTCTATGCAGGGAGTTTTGACTAAACACTGTATAATTTATTTGAGAATGATGTGATTTTGTTTTTGCATTAACTTTTAAGAGTTTTAGGGGAAAATTGTCTATTATTAGTTTCACTAAATTAATTATCTTTTAAACACATATAAATTGCTTGTTTAGATACAAACAACTAAATAATATTGATTAGAAATACAGTTATACTACAACTTTAATTTTATAGTTTTTACAATTAATAACGATATTCCTTTGAAAATCTACTTATGCAAATAATCAATTTCATGTCTAACTAAATTATCAAAATCGTTTTTATATTATATGATATCATATTTATTTATTTTTTATCAATTATTATTAAACTTTCAGATCTTTATAATACCTCACAAGTCACAAGTGTTTATGTTATTTTCTTGTGGTTTCTGTCGTATTGCGTGACACCCCAAACATAATAAATCTATACAAGTGTAGGTCCTAAAACGACCACTCGAACAGATTTTGCATTTGATACATATATTGAGACGGGTGCGGTAAATCAAACGATCGAACAAAAATATAAAGATAATACGTATGGTAAACGACTCCGTAATCGATTAAAAGATTGATAATATTAAACGAAGCGATCTCACCCAAGGTGAGCTTCCATTGGGTGGTTGATTTACACCTTACACACACACTAAAATAGAAAACAAGTTTCCTATTTATAGCTAAATACAAAATCCTAACATTCTAGAAGTTTTCCCGTTGAAGTTAAACGCGTGTCGAAGCTCTCGTCTCGGATCCGGAATTCACATCCGCTTTAGTTATTTCCTTGACCAAATATATTTAACGAGTTTCGCATATTAATATCACAAGTCACAAATTTTAGCCATACAAGTATGTCATATAACTTGAGAAAACTATTTTTGATTAATTATATAATATTTAATTAGTGAAGTGGTTAGATTGAGTTTTGAGGTAGGTATGCATTATCTCATAAAGCCCTGTAGATTAATCATTCGAGACTCCCATTATAGTATTTGACTTATGTATGACAAGTCAACGAAATAATTTTATACATTAGCTTATAATACCTAATCATATACTCCACTTAGGAAGACATTTTTCTCGTATTATTCTTAGGAAGGTGCAAAAATATAAAAAAAGAAAGAAAATTTTGGATCATTCGATGTCATCACTCATCATACAATTTTATAACTTATTAAAAAAATATATAAATCTTTTTTTTTTTGTATTGTTGCCTTGTTGGCATATATATGTTAGGGTAGCTACGAACAAATGTGACATTTGTTAGACCAAGCGTAATGGGCGGCTTGGCATGGCATTTTTTGTGGATAAATGTTGTGTACACTACATTGGAGAGGGGTGCGTTTTGCGTTTTGGGAAACACCACCTACACTCCCCGTCGTGCTCTCCCTCTCCTCTTTACCATACTCCTCTTTTTTATGCTTCTCAAGAACAAGAAACTAAAAAATCAGATAAAGAAAGATGGTGTTAAAATGTGATGAAGAAGGAGGAGATATTTGATGAACAAGTCCCAATCCAAAGACAAGGTTAATGGGTAGATTTAAAGAAGACAATAACAAGGGACCAAGGGAAAGAGAAGATGAAGATGAGATAAGGCTAGCTAGGGTTTTATAACATGATATATATAGTTATGATTACAAGGACAAAATGGTGATAAGAGGGTATCACGTAGACGAAGTTGTTTAAATGTTTAACTTCTCACTCTTGAGTTAATATTTTGAATAACCTATTTTATTGTAATATGTTTTATTTAATGAAATATTCTTTGTTAATTTTTTTATTAAAAAAAAGTTTTTAATGCAAAACAAAAAATGATTGAGTAATACATGATGCGGAGTTATAAGGAGAGTTTTGAACACGCTTGTGTTTTGCAAAACTTTGAAATGCTGATCGGACGTCATGTGAGGCGAAACGCCCAAAGATGTAGAGTTTTGACTACGCATAGTCCTAGGGACGGTCAAGTGATTAATTTTGGAAAGTGCAATGGAAATGACATTTGTTGTTGCCAAGTGATTCATTTTGGTTAAATTGTTTGATTAACGGTTTGTTTTTCGGTTATGGACCTCTGTGTTAGTTTCCCCCCTTAAACAAATGAATTTTCTTTCACAAATAAGATAATCCTTTTTTGACAATTATGGACCACATTTTTCATTGCTTAAACTTAAATAAATTTTGTGATGAACAGTCTTTGTTTATTTTATTACAGAACATCTATAGCCAGTTTAAGACAATGGTACATCTAATGATTTTTGGGGTTTAAAATTACAATATAACTTGTCGTAAATTCGTCACAATTGTTATTGATGAGATTTAAAAATGTCACTAATCTTGTGATGGGAATCATTTGTCATAAACATCTTTATTTCATTTGTAGTAGCGTGGTGAGACTTTACCAACGCATTGCAGTTGATACTACATGATCATTCACGGCTCACCCATTCTTATAGCCAACTGAACTTAATTTCCCAATCATCGTGACCGGAACTTATAGGGAGGTGCATCCAAAATAAACAAAAGGTGTGGGCCGTGTCATTTATAACCAACTGAACTTAATTTACTATTTTGCAAAAAAAGAGGAGGCTCTTACTTTTTTCATCCATGTACTATCGGGAGAGGGCAAAAGCGAGTATGTATTCTGGATTGGATACTGCATGAATTGGTCTACCGGTTCCTTAGACTATAGATAGAAAGGCTGAGGCAGAACCAATAATTCTCTAAAAAGTAAGGATGATTGGCTACGTTTCAATGAAGCACATTACTTAACTAAAAGTTTTAGATCATATAATTTTTGCGAGGTTGTTCATGTAAAGTAGTTATTTCAAATTTTAATTTTACGTGACAATATTATAAAACTATGCTTGTCTACAAATGATAATTAATGGTCTTGTTCATTTTCTTCACAATTTATATTATTAAAAACTATTGTTCGAATTTATGTATATGTAAATTATAAAATTAAACTAAAAATATTGTTAAAACTACTCAGGTGATGATTAAGTGAATAATTGAAGGTCGGTCAAAAAAACAGTGAATAATTGATGGAGGCTGAAAGCCGGCGTGATTTTTGGGTCATGCTCTCATTTCACAAATCAAATTATGCATCCCACATGCAATGCAATTGCTTCCTCAGAAATTATTTCCAACTAGTATTTAGACCCTCCGCGTTGCCCGGGGGGGGGGGGGGGGTGTTGAAACCATTGCCGAATAAGTTACAATAGTCATAACCATAAAAACAGCTAATTACCTGGTAGTGTTTGTGGCTTCAATAGGCATAAATTATGTTGCACATAATACTCATATATACATTATATGGCATGACCTTTTCAACGAAACAAACTAATTACAAAATTGTTAAGGAAGGATTGCCAATATCATTAGCTTTCCATTTGTTGTAACAATGTTTTCTCGCCACAATATGAAGAGCATGAGCTTAAATTTGTTGCAACCTTTTAAGTCAATGTCTCAGTCAGTAAAGCAACATCATAGAGTGACCCTGTAGTGAATCACATTAAAAAATTTTAAACGAACAGTAACTTTTTTATATCAATGAAAGAACATTGAAACATACTTACCACTTGCACCTAAGGGTGTCCAATGCCCAACCTCCATTGGCATTAATCTTTTGCGGATCACTTTCAAGTTTCTTTACACAGACTGTGATACAAAAGACCTAAAAAACAAACAAAATAAAACTAACAATCCTCCAACTTCGACAGACAAAAGAAAAAAAAAGGCTTTGCATCTAATTATCACCTCATTAACTCAAAAATATCATCATCATTGAAGCCCAACAGCTTTGACCGCAGCTAGTGGTGCACATGATACCCATACCTGAAACTGAAGCTAAGCGAAAAACCCGAAATCAGTCTTTGATATTTTATAGATATGGTATACATTTGAGCTCAATACCCGAACCCAGAACCATACCCAACTTATATTCTAATTTAATTAGTAATTTTGTATCTGTGTATTGTGAAAGTCATAAATTGTAGAATAAAAGGTGTACCTTTGAAGGATAGCATGTTAGTTGAATCGATAACTGGATCAACATTAGCAATAAGCTATTTCAAGCCTTCTAAACACAACACACGCAAAGTCCACACTGCAGCACATCAAATTTTACTAACAATGGTCAGCAACAAAATAAGGTAAATAACAATTACTTCCAACATATTTACATGTAATTTGGCACCACCATGACCTATTTAAATCAAAATTTACACAAACATCTCCCACATTCTACCAAGATTAGTAGAGCCTATACTCAATTCAGTTGAAAAATTACACTTTCATGCCGCCATAAACTACTACAAAAGCAATTCACAATCGATAAAATAAAATCAAATAAGTTAGTTTTATTTAGGTTGAAGATTATCTAACTAAAACAAAATAGACAAAAGCAATTCACATACGAACAATTAAAAAATTAACTCTAATTTTGTATGAGATGAATGCTTTAATTACCGAAAATGACTCAATTGGAACAGAAGCTCAGCGCCACACATCGAATAACTTCCGCCAACACTATACACCGTTTCCATAAACACCTCTGGCCGGTGACCATGGCGGTAGATATCCTAATCGGTTGGGATTGAGAGAGAGAGAGAGAGAGAGTACAACATCTTAAGCTGAAAGAACAAATTTTTGAAGCACAAAACTCCCATTTTTATTATTATATATAAATTAACATATTAAAGCTTAGATTTTTCTTTAAATATGTAAAAGAAACTAGTTTTGAGAAGATACTAACAAAAATGACTTGGTTTTTTTGGTCATTTAACATTTTAACTTATAATTATCAAGCCATGTACAAAGATCCGTGAGAATATTTAATGTCTGTTCTTTTACTCAGCTGTGAAGATGGATTGATTTTTTCTTTATGCTCGGCTACATGATATTGGAAGTATCTTGAAACAAATTATCGAGAAAGATGAAAAGGGCGATGTGAAATTCTTAGTTTTACAATCGAGTTAATAGTTAGAATGTTTAGAGTTAATGGTTTCGTTGGTGTGTTTAAATTGCATGTTTATCTTATTAGTTTGAAAGTCTAGAAAGTAGGAATTTGAGTTAAATATGATTAGGTTTTGTTTACGTTAAATAGGGGTATGATTGTCGACGGTTTAGCATGAGAGTTTTCGAGTTTCTCTTGATTAATAAAAGTTTCGAACAACAGTTAATTAATTCAATCTCACACCCTTCGTTTATTAATTGTTTTGTTAATATGGACCAATATTGATCTATTGAAGACTCGGGTTAAAAGTATAATCAACAGTAAGTCAGTAAGCGTTCATCTTCTCGTAGATGAAACAGGAGTGTGAAGGAGGCGAAGCTTGCGTATCTGTTTCGTTGGCCCTTCCTTTATGTTGTGGTGTATGTTTTTATGTAGTTCATCCTTTTGTTGTGTTTTTTTATGGGTCGGTTTGTATTTGATGTATCACCGTATCTAGGTTCTTTTAGATAACTTTTTTTATAATAAAGTTGTCGTTTTAATATAAAAAATCATGAACTTATCCATCGTGCACTTTCTAAATGTCGAGTTTTAATAATTGAAGTTGCTACAGAGTAACATGTGTACGTAGCTTGTTAACTTTTTAGACACAACACTGATGCTATTTGAATGTTATTCTTGGTATAGATACCGTGTTATGGTGGTATTAGTTTCATTCGACACCATGTCCACCCCCTAGGGATGAGGAAAGGGTGTCTGTGCCATGCTTGCACTCCAATCCTCCACAAGGTATCATGACATATAAATAATAAGCAAGCAAAGCCCTTATTAATTTTATCTATTCTAGCTTACATTCATGTATATATATACTCATTTATATACTTTATGTATGTATAAAATAACTTATAAAAAGTAATTTATACATATGGCCATATAGATAACAATATACAGTATAAGACAAGTGATCGAAAACTCCATTGTCTTTTTATCTCTCATTATATACATACAAGTATTTATGTATTAAACATTGTAATTTTTTCATCATCGGGTTAAATGCTTTGTAATCTTTTTCCAACATTTATCTATAACCTGATTATCCATCTTAAAATTTTCAAAAAATCTACATAAATGCGTGAATGGATTACACCTATTTTTATGTGTAAAGAAACCGATTATATCATAAAGTTTTTGATTTATAAACTTTTTAAACAAATAAGTTAATATTTAAATATTAGTGACATAACATCATGAGAGTGGACGGTTTCGTTCCTAGCATCTTAAAATAATTCAAGCTGTTTATACCAATAACTTAATAAGAAAAACAAATTAAAGCTGGCTCGTTACACTTCTCTCTATATAATACTACTAAACTTCAATCCATTCTCTCTCTCTTTCAAATGGAAGCCACTCAAGAATATTATTACAGTTCAATCATCAAGGGAAAAAATACCAAACTTCAAAGACCATCTTCCCCTCTAGCCCTAACTATGGCCTCCACCTCTTCCACAACCACCACCTCCACCAATGAAGATGGTGATCATACAAACAACCCTTTAAACAATGCCTTCCACATGCCAACCGGTAATTCCATCGAATTCACAAAACTTTATCAAGAAAACGAGGAAGAAGACATGGCCAACTGCTTGATTCTCCTGGCTCAGGGCCATTCTTCCCTGCCACCCTCACCACATAAAGCAGGTGCGGTGGAGGTGGCGAGGACGCCAGGGTTTTATGTTTATGAATGTAAAACATGCTAACGTGGGTTTTCGTCGTTTCAAGCTCTTGGTGGACATAGGGCTAGTCACAAGAAAACCCACAATAACTTGATGAAACTTGATGTAGATAATCATCAAAGTTCGACGACACTATCTCTACAACTTGGTTCGAACCAGGTGAGGGATTGTAACCCTAGTGGCTCGATCAAGGTAACCAAGATTCATATGTGTTCGATATGTAGTGCTGAGTTTGGTTCTGGCCAAGCACTAGGTGGTCATATGAGGCGACATAGGTCCAAGCCCATGGGTGCAACCACTTCTGGTGATTCGGGTTGGTGTCAAGAATCCAAGAAACCTAGAAACTTACTATCGTTGGACTTGAATCTTCCTGCTCCGATTGAAGATGATCATAATGAAACAAAATTCCCATTTCGACCGAGAGATCAGATGATCACGTTCTCGAATTCTTCTCTTGTGCATTGCCCATTCTAAATCCAATTAAACACGTTACATATGATTCTTTTTTTTTTCTTCATCATCTATCCTTTTAAAAGATATATAATTTATTGTGTATATATAGTGATTCTTTGAAATTCTTTAAATAAATAGAGTTTAATTTGCTGTTTGCATGGTTAAATTCTGGGAAAAGCAATGTATTTAATTACAACTCGTTTATTTATTTTTTCATTTGCACCACAGCTATATATTATTCGTGAGATATATAATTGAATAAATACTTTATTAACATTAAACCATTTATTATTTTACATTTTTCTATCCAAACAAAATTGTAGCTGGATCCTAAATGATCATATGATCAATTGTATGAATGGAAGGAGACCACGGCACATTCATACAAACCGTGTGTATGAAGTAACATTCGGGGGCCAATCGATTAGGGCTATACTATGATTAAGGTTTTAACCGTGGAGGCGATCCAGACAGTACTGAAGAGTGTGATTTGCGGTTATATCAACAAAAGGATGTGTCACATCGGTTCAGTCTAATATACTTAGGGGGTGTTTGGGTGAGTTTTTAAAACTTGCTTATTGGCTATTTAAAATGCGTTTGACAAACCTACTCAACAAACTTTAAATTAAAGCTTTTTAAAAGTTATTTTTCTTTTCAAAAAGCAAATAAGAAAAAAAAAAGAATTTTATTAGCTCATCCAAACACCCACTTAACACAACCATCTGTTAATTACATTTTAGTCATTAACTACACTAATGGGGTTTTTTTTAACTAGCTTTAACTAAACTAACGAGTTAATTCGAAGATTAACTAATTAACAATCCAGATTAGAGCAGCTCAACATTTTTCATCGCCTAACATAACACTTGTCTAAAATCATTCACATTCAATACATCTAATTTTGTGAGTGGGATTTTAATAATATAGGAAGTGATTTATGGTGTTGTAAGCAAATGAGTGAGAACAATGATTTTTCTGTATATCTTGAAAAAACTATTGTTCACCTCTATAACTTTTTTAATATTTTTTAAAAGTAATTGTGAGTATAGGAAAGAGAAATATGTAAAGATAAAGATATAAAAAAATATTATTTAATTGAAATGAAGAAAGAGAAAATAGTGATTTTAGTGTAATTTTGGATTTTAAGATAGGGAATACGTTGTGAATGCTCTAAGTATAAGACAGGTGCGATTGTACATGATCACTCATGGAAGATATAATAGTTAGAGCATTCTCATCCAACTGCCTATTTTATGTGAGAGACGTTTTTATAATTTAGAAAACACAGTGATTTTTCTGTATATTCGAAAAACTACTGGTCATCCTCTATAAATTTTTAATATTTTTTTAAAGTGATTGAGAGTGAGAGAAAGAGAAAAGATAATAGTAAAGACATAAAAAGTGTTATTTAATTGAAATGAAAAAAGAAAATATTGCGAGTTTTAGTATAATTTTTGGTTTAAAGGTAGAGGTTGTGATGAGAGCTCTTTTGCAAATAAATGAAAAAATGTGACAATTTATAGCCACAATTCAAATTATTCTTTTCATTTTGGCCTAATTTGCAAACGCAGTTTGCTCTTTTCCACTTCTTTGCGACTCGAATTTTAAGTTCAATTTAAGTTCTTTTATTTCTCAACCGATCTCATTATTTGCCAAAAAAAATTTTTGGCAGCCCTTAACCGATCGCAATTTTACGACCGATTTATGACTAGCTAGTATTTATACGTTAGTTTTGAGTTTCTATGATTTGAAAGAGTCAATACTTAAAAAGTTAAAATCAAACTCATAGGCTCATTCATTTATAAAACCTAAAATATTTCTTTATGCAAATTCGGTTTGTAATGTGACATTTAAATTTTCAATGCAACACATGGATCACACCGATATCAAGAAAGGGCCAAAACTTGATATTAAATACTTCGTTGATATAATCAGAATTCGTTCCAACTAGATAGCTCCAAAATCTTTAACATATTTTATCTAATACAATATTAATTTTTTATATTATAACTTCAATTTATATAACAGAATACCCCGTGGGTAGTTTCAAAGAGTACCACCAAACCAACTGAATTCTAAAACTTCAATGGCTTCCCCTCCCACAAATCTTCACTTCGTATTGTTCCCATGGGCGGCTCAAGGCCACTTGATCCCCATGGTGGACATTGCGCGGATGCTAGCTCAACGCAGCGCTATGGTTACCATGATCACAACTCCTGTCAACACAAACCGTATCAAACATATCATTGATCGCGCAATTGAAGCAAACCTCAAGATCCAAGTTGTTGACCTCCAATTCCCACTTGCCAAAACCGGTCTGCCAGAAGGATGTGAAACTTTTGACACGCTTACATCAGTTGAACAAGTGTCCAGTATGTTCCTAGCAATGGAGTTGTTAGAAGAACCAGCCGAAGAGAAACTTCGGGTTCTTAACCCTCCTCCAAGTTGTATCATATCAGATGGAGGTTTTCCATGGGTAGTGATATTGCAAACAGTTTAAACATTCTAAGAATTGTTTTCTATGGAACCGGATCATTTGCATCATTATGTATACACATAGTGAATGATACTAACATACTAGACGAAGTTAAATCCGACTCAGATTACTTTGCATTACCGGGGTTGCCTGATCGGATTGAAGTTACCAAACCGCAGGTTGTAAGCTGGGGAAAGGGACAAACGAAAGAAACACAAAAAACTTTTGAACGAACACAAGAGGCGGAGAAAACTGCGTTAGTGATCGTGGTTAATAGCTTTGAGGAGTTAGATCCCAAGTATGTTGAAGAGTTTGCCAAGGCAACAAATTGTGGTGCATCGGACCGGTTTCACAATGCAATAAAAGCATTGAAGATATAGCAGAGAGAGGAAACAAGACTCCAAACATCGAGCCATTGAGCCTCAAGTGCTTGAAGTGGTTGGACTCGAGGGAGTCAGGGTCTGTGGTCTATGTTTGCTTCGGAAGTCTAGCTAGTGGTTGGGTTGTTAAACGCACAAGTGACGAATTTGAGAGATGGGTGTTGGAACAACAATATGAAGAAAGGATAAAAGATAGAGGCTTTATGGTCCGTGGTTGGGCACCACAAATCATGATATTGTCACACCAAGCTGTTGGTGGTTTCATGACACATTGTGGGTGGAACTCGATTCTAGAAGATGTTTGTGCTGGGTTGCCGATGGCTACATGGCCACATTTTGCGGAACAATTTCTTAATGAAAGGCTAATCGTAGATGTGTTGAAGATCGGTGTAAAGATTGGTGCGGAGGTTCCAATTACTTATCGAGGGAAGTTTGATGTGATGGTTAGGAGGGAAGCCATTAAAACATGTGTTGAAGGTTTGATGGGTGGTGAAAATGAAGCGCAAACCATAAGAAAGAGAGCTAAGGAACTTGGTGTAATGGCGAAGAGAGCAACGGAGGAAGGGGGTTTATCTCACCTCAACTTGACATTGATAATTGAAGCTATAACCGAAGAATTAGCCAACAAGAATAAGTCAGTTAACTAAAGGCCGGTTTTATGTAGGCGTGGTAATTTTTCACCAAGCATGGTTCTTTGGTGCCAAAGTATTCATGCCTAGATCTCAACTAGGAGTCGGCTAATTAACTTTCGCATTAACTTTTATCAATAATCAACAAAACTCTTTCAAACATTTTAAGGAGAGGAGGGATTCAAAATTAATGAAAAAAGAATAATTCTATTACATAAATCAAATTAAATAAATCACTAAAGACAAATACGAAGAAGTCAAAATGAGGGCCAAATAAAAGAATTTGAGTTTGAAAGTATGGGAAACTTAATACGTGATATTTTTGTTATAAATTATCATCTAAAACGATTATAATGAAGTGATAGGTAAATGAGCAACAAATTGTGCCATTAATCTCTTTTAGATAGAAAACCAAATCCTGCTAGAAACAAAACTTTGGGTCTTAGAGACAAAAACCACAGTTACTATTTAACCCATGTACGTATGTGCAGTTAGTCCAAATATAAATACATGAATTATTGAATCAAGAAGTACATACATGATATAGTGTCATGGAAACTTACGTTGTGTATATATCAATATGTCACCCAAATTATGGTGGTGTATCCTTTGCTCTGTTTTACAATACTACATCGATCATGTAAGTGCTTATGTTAAGCTTCCTAGTCACATCGATACAATGTCAAATTATGGTGGTATATATAAATTGATAATAGTGTTGATGTAAGTGCTTACGGTTAAGCTTCCTAGTCACATCGATCATGACCTCCTTGAACAAGCCAGTTTGTTAATTTGCCTGTAGGCCAACATATGTGTCTCAGTCTTCCATTGTTATCACTGAACTTTCCAAAATCTATTTAACATTGTATTCCAGCCGACACTCATTTATGAGAACTATAAAAAAAAAAAAAGGTTTACCTATCTAGACTACTTCTAACCTATTTTGTCATAAGGCCTCTGAACTGGTGGTCATGTGGTTTTCCTTTAAGAGTTGCCTTCTTAAGTGATCATGGGTTTGAATCTCTGGAGCATCAAACTAATAATGGACATTTGAAATTTTGTTCCATGGCCTCTTTATAATACTCGGGCTCTCCCCCATCAGTGAGTAAGACGTACTCATCAGTCAAATAACGAGTAGAAGGTTGACGATCTCTCGTAGACCGCCTGAGTGGGACAAATGCAGGCATATCTACTGGTAAATCGGGATAAATATCCTCATATTTGTTGGGTATTTTTGCCCATAAGAAAACCCAACATTTATATATATATTAGACAGAATTACAAATTTTGTCCTTTAAAATAAGACGAATTACGGTTCGTGTCCTTTTCTAAGTTTCCTTGCAGGCGGTGTACTTTAAACTTTTTTTCCTACAAGTTTTGTCTTTTACGCTAACTGGGTTAGAAAAAGTCAGTTAAATGCCCTCACGTGAGACGCATGTGAGGGCATTTTTGTCTTTTCGTCTACCCTGCAACTTCTTCTTCCTCTTTTCTTCTTCCCCCTATCTCTCCTCTCATGTGCATCCACCATCACCACCCACCTTCTTCTTTCAACATCCAAAACCCCACTACCACCTGTTGCTGACTGCCACCACTACCCACCACCTACCGCCGCCACCATCACCTGAACAACTGCCGTCATGTGTCTAATTCAAACATCTCTACAGCAATCTCCCGCCGCCGGTCACACAATTCCTTCCATCTGGAATACTCTCCGTCAACGACTGTAAAGCCCGAATTTCATAGTTGTTGATGCTACCCATTCAACAAAATCAAAATTAGTAATAAAATGTTACACTGAAGAGAAGAACGTACAAAGAAAGCTTCGAATCACAGGCGATAACAGCTCCCACCCACCACATCATTACCACGCCGACATCGCTGCCACCTAGGGTTCCACGGAAGAACCCGACGGCGACGGTCAACAATGATGAAGAGATACAAGGTTACCTTGCCCCATCGGAGAACACCATCGCCAATGACTCAGACCACCGTAGGTAACACTCATCGCTTCAGCAGACAACCACCACAACCGCCACCTAGGGTTCTGATAGGGAACCCGGTAACAATCGGTGGAAAACTGGTTCGCCTGTTACCGTCCCCACCCGACCCCTACCATCGCCTATTACAGTCACCTAACCCGATTTTCCGGTGAGCCCACTTAACCTAACAAATCTGAGATCCGGGTTAATATTTTAGGGTTTCGTGGTCGATTTAAAAAGTTTGGGCTTCGTGGTGGCAGTTGCAGGTGTTGGCTGTTGTGTAGTGGTGGTTGCGGTATGGTGGTGTGGTTGTTTCTGGTGGCCGGAATTTGTGATGGTGGCTGGCGGTGGCCGATTTAAGAAAGTATGGTTTTGTGGTGGCAGTTACAAGTGTTGGTTGGTGTGTGGCGGTAGCTGTGGGTTTGGGCTTCATGGTGGCCGGAGTTTTGGAAAAGGATGGGTCGGGTTCGGGTGATAGGGATCGTTTGCGGTGGCCGGAGTTTATGGTGGCCGGAGTTTATGGTGATGGTGGTGGCTTATAGAGAAAGAAGAGAGAAAGGAGGGGATTATATATATTTTATTTTTTTTTAATTTAAAGATACACTAAAATTACAATTATGCCCATCACATGTCTGGCACATGTCATACTTAACTGAGTTTTTCTAACCCAGTTAGCGTAAAGGACATAACGTGTAGGAAAAAAATGTTTAAAGTACACCGCCTGCAAGGAAACTTAACAAAGGACACGAACCGTAATTCGTATTATTTTAAAGGACAAAATTTGTAATTCTGTCTATATATTACATGGGTTATTATTATTTAAAGAGAAAGAAAAAAAAATATTTATTTTTGTTGTTACTGATCTCGTGACACAAGGCAAGAAATCAATATTTGTTTTTGGGCCTACATAATAGTTGGTTTGGGCCTGTGATCACAAACCCATTCACGTGGGCTTCAAGAAACAAACAAATATAAAAAGTTTTTTGTTTGAGTGCACATGTATTGGCTGAATGGCTGTCGCAACAATACATACGAAAGTTTTTGTCGGGTTCCTCTTCTGTTGACACAAGCAGGTACGAACGAAGAGAAGTTTGTTATTTTTGTGTGCCCTGTTCTTTTGGTGTTTTGTGAAGAGATAAGAGACGTTTTAGAGACCGGGTATTTTCTCCTTGGTGGTACCTCTTATTTTTGTTTTATTCCATATACTTGAAGATTGTTTGTACTAAGTATATAATGATTTGTGTATGCCTCTAGTTTACCTAGAGAAGACTTTGTATTGCTATTATTGGTGATAGTGGATTTAAAGCGGCTCTAGTAGTCCCGTGGTTTTTACTCTCGCTTTGAGAGGTTTTCCACGCTAAAATTATTGTGTCCTATTTACTTTTAATTACCCTATTTGTTTGCATCCTCATTGGTTCATTCGGGTCGGGAAAAAGTTTAGCCAAACGAAGATTAATTCCGCACTTTTTGTTTACCGTTCGTGGCTAGGTGGTCGTTTTCCCAACAGGTTGGTATCAGAGCTTCGGCTCTTATTCTTGGGTTAAGACTTGTTTGAACGATGGAAGCTAATACGGGTAGGATGGTGAGTTTGAATGGTTCTGATTATCATGTTTGGAAAGGAAAGATGGAAGACCTTCTTTATGTGATGGATTATTATTTGCCTGTTTTTAGTACCGATAAATCTGAAGATAAAACTGTTGAAGAGTGGAATATTTTGCATAGAAAGGTTTGTGGGTATATTTGGCAATGGATTGATGATAATGTTTTGAACCATATTAGCGGGGAGAGTCATGCTCGTACTCTATGGATCAAGCTTGAAGAGTTGTACGCTTGGAAGACCGGGAACAATAAGTTGTTCTTAATTAAACAGTTGATAAACTTGAAATACCGTGATGAAACTCCTGTTACTGATCATTTGAATGTTTTTCAGGGTGTTATTAATCAGCTTGCAAGTATGGATATTAAGTTTGAAGACGAGATACAAGGTTTATGGTGTGATATCCCACATCGGTTGGGAAGGAGAACTAAGCCTTCTTTATAAGGAGGTGGATACCTTCCCCATCATAACGCGTTTTGGGCGCTTAATGGTAGTGGATGAGAGGAGAATTCCACAGTTAAGCGTGCTCAGGTGGGAGAAGTATGAGGATGGGTGACCACCTGGGCAACCAAAAGCAAATTCGTGAGGCGATAGTGGTACGTCCCGGCCAAAGCGGACAATATTATGGTGCGGTGGTAGCTGGGTTGTTACATATGGCTTCTTGGAACTTTACCGGATTCTTGGGAGACTTTTAGGACATCATTGTCTAACTCCGCAGCTAACGGTATTATTACTATGGAATTGGCTAAATGTAATATTATAAATGAAGAGATGAGAAGAAAGTCACAAGGTTCCTCTTCACTGTCAGATGCCTTAGTTACCGAAAGTAGGGGGAGAAGCCATAACAGAGATCCGAGTAATAAGACAAAGCACCGCAATAATTCTAGAGGGAAGTTTGAAGAATTTGAGTGTCATCATTGTGGCAGAAAAGGGCACACAATAAAATATTACAGACAATTGAAAAGGGAGAACAAGAAGGCTAATTACAACAATAAAAAGAACAACTACAATAAAGATGACGGTGATAAAGTTACTTCTGAAACTAACACTTCCACTGAAGAGTTTCATATTTGTTGTGATTATGATAGGGTGAACATTGCACGTGATGATTCAAGTTGGGTTGTTGACAATGGTGCTACTTGTCATGTGACATCATAAAGGGAATTTAATTCATCTTATACTCCTGGTGATTTTGGGAATGTCAAGATGGGTAATAATGGGCTATATAAGACTTGCTCACATGAGTGAAAAGGGGATGTCTATTTTATTGAAGAAAGATGCCTTGTCCGGTGTGAAAGATGTTCATTTGAAGAAGTGTTCTCATTGTATGAATGGTAAGCAAAAGAGAGTTTCTTTTCATAGTCATCCGCCTCATAGAAAAGAAAGTATACTTGACTTGGTGCATTCAGACGTATGTGGTCCTATGAAGACTAGAACACTCGGGGGCTGCTTATATTTTGTCACGTTTATAGATGATCATTCGAGGAAGGTATGGGTTTATACTTTAAAGTTTAAAGATCAAGTTTTTGATATGTTTAAGCAGTTTCATGCCCTAGTTGAGAGACATACTGGGAAGAAGCTCAAGTGTATTCGTATAGATAATGGAGGCGAATACATTGGTCCTTTCAATGCTTATTGTAGAGAGAAAGATATTCGACACCAAAGGCCACCTCCAAAGACACCACAATTGAATGGTTTAGCAGAACGGATGAACAGAACGTTGGTAGAAAGATTTAAGTGTTTGATCTCACATGCAGGGTTGCCTAATTCCTTTTGTGGAGAATCTTTAAATACCGCAGTACATGTTATTAATCTTACTCCTTGTATTCCTTTGCATAATGATGTTCCATTCAGGGTTTGGAGTGGAAAAGATGTTTCGTATCATCATTTGCGGGTCTTTGGATGCAAAGCATTTGTGCATATTCCCAAAGATTAAAGATCAAAGCTTGATGTGAAGTCTAGACAGTGTATATTCCTTGGTTATGGGCAAGATGAGTTTGGATACAGGCTATATGATCCGGTTTCAAAGAAGCTTGTTAGAAGTCGTGATTTTGTGTTTGTGGAATATCAGAGTTTGAAAGATATTGAGAAGACACAGGTAGTTCCTCAGTACATTGATGATCTCATTGATTTGGACCCTATTCCTACTCAGCATTCTGAGCCACATCACGAAGATGGTATTCAAAATGACGAACAACATGGTACCGATAATGTTGATAATTAAGAGCAGATAGAGTTGGATGAGGATATTCATCCCGAGTTACCAATAGATATGCCTGCATTTGTCCCACTCAAGCGGTCTACGAGAGATCGTCAACCTTCTACTCGCTATTCGACTGGTGAGTACGTCTTACTCACTGATGGGGGAGAGCCCGAGTATTACAAAGAGGCCATGGAACATAAGCATAAAAGAGAGTGGATTGAAGCCATGCAAGATGAGATGAATTCCTTGTATGAGAACAATACTTTTGAGTTGGTGAAGTTGCCTAAGGGCTAAAGATCTTTGAAGAACAAGTGGGTTTACAAATTGAAGACTGAAGAACATACCTCACGGCCTAGGTACAAGGCAAGATTGGTGGTCAAAGGGTTCAGTCAAAGAGTGGGTATTGATTTTGATGAGATTTTTTCTCCAGTTGTGAAGATGAGTTCCATCAGGGTGATCCTTAGTTTAGCTGCTTGTCTTGATCTTGAGGTTAAGCAAATGGATGTCAAGACAACATTCCTTCACGGTGATCTCGATAAGGAGATCTATATGGAGCAACCTGAAGGTTTTTAGGTTAAAGGTAAAGAAGATTATGTTTGTAAACTTCATAAAAGTCTTTATGGCTTGAAGCAAGCACCGAGACAGTGGTACAAGAAATTTGAGTCGGTTATGGGGAAGCAAGGCTACCGAAAGACTGTGTCTGATCACTGTGTTTTCTTTAAGAGGTTTGGTGATAATGATTTTATCATTTTATTTCTTTATGTTGATGATATGTTGATTGTTGGCAAGAATGCGGAAAGAATTGTCCAGCTGAAGAAAGAGTTAAGCAAGTTGTTTTTTCTATGGAAGACTTGGGGCCAGCTAAGAATATTTTTGGCATTCGGATTACTAGAGACAGAGCTTCAAAGAAGTTGCACATGTCATAAGAGCAATACATTGAAAATGTGCTTAGAAGATTCAAGATGTCTAAAGTTAATGTGGTTAGTACACCTCTTACTCCCAACTTTAAGTTAACTAAAAAAGATTGCCCTACTTCTGAGAAAGATATTGAAGAGATGGATGGTGTTCCATATGCATAAGCGGTTGGAAGCTTGATGTATGTAATGGTATGTACACGGCCTGATATTGCCTATGCAGTTGGGGTTGTTAGTCGGTTCTTGTCAAATCCGGGTAAGAAGCATTGGGAAGCAGTTAAGTGGATCCTTAGATATCTACAGGGTACTTCCAAATTGGGTATAACGTTTGGAAATGGGGAGCCGATGCTTGTTGGTTACACAGATTCTGATATGGCAGGAAATAAGGACAACATGAAATCCACTTGTGGATATTTGATGTTATTTGCAGGGGGGCGTGTCATGGCAGTCAAGACTGCAAAAATGTGTTGCTTTGTCTACTACCGAGGCAGAGTATATGGCAACAACAGAAGGATGCAAAGAATTATTGTGGTTGAAAAGATTTATGCAAGAGCCTAGCTTTATGCAACAACGCTATGTGGTTCTTTGTGATAATCAAAGTGCTATTCACCTTGCTAAAAATTCTATGTATCATAAGAGAACAAAACATATTGATGTGAGATATCATTGGATTAGAGATGTTATTGAAGACAAGTTGTTTGAAATTAATAAAGTTCATACCAATGATAATTGTTCCGATATGTTGACCAAAGCTTTGACAAGGGAGAAACTGAAAATATGTTGCTCACTCGCCAGGGTGGTGAGTTCGTTCTCATAGACAAAAAGGGGGAGATTTGTTCGATATTTTTGCCCATGAGAAAACCCAACATTTATATATATTACATGGGTTATTATTATCATAAAGAAAAAGAAAAAAAATTATTTATTTTTGTTGTTACTAATCTCGTGACACAAGGCAAGAAATCAATATTTGTTTTTGGGCCTACATAATAGTTGGTTTGGTCCTTTGATCACAAACCCATTCACGTGGGCTTCAAGAAACAAACAAATATAAAAAGTTTTTTGTTTGAGTGCACATGTATTGGCTGCCGCAACAATACATACGAAAGTTTTTGTGGGGTTCCTCCTCTATTGACACAAGCAGTTACGAACGAAGAGAAGTTTGTTATTTTTGTGTGCCCCATTTTTTTGGTGTTTTGTGAAGAGATAAGAGACGTTTTAGAGACAAGGTATTTTCTCCTTGGTGTACCTCTAATTTTTGTTTTATTTCATATACTTGAAGAGTGTTTGTACCAAGTATATGATGATTTGTGTATGCTTCTAGTTTACTTAGAGAAGACTTCGTATTGCTATTATTGGTAATAGTGGATTTGAAGCGGCTCTAGTAGTCCCGTGGTTTTTACTCTCGCCTTGAGAGGTTTTCTACGCTAAAATTATTGTGTCCTATTTACTTTTAATTACCCTATTTGTTTGCATCCTCATTGGTTCATTCGGGTCGGGAAAAAGTTTAGCCAAACAAAGATTAATTACGCACTTTTTGTTTACCGTTCGTGGCTAGGTAGTCGTTTTTCCCAACAATCTAGACTCTCTTTTAACTTCTAACCTATTTTGCCATAAGGCCTCTTATCTGATGGTCAAGTGGTTTTCCTTTAAGAGTTGCCTTCTTAAATGATCATGGGTTTGAATCTCTAGAGCATCAAACTAATAATGGACATTGGAAATTTTGTCTAAGGGGTAGGTAATGGCATACCACATATATAATCAAACGCCGTCAAAAAAAATCTAGGCTCCCCATGACTTTTTAAGAGAGTATATTAACATAAAGAACTAGTTATGACGTAAGAGTTGAACAATATATATCACACGCTAGTTTTTATTCCCCGTATTACGGGGGTTGTTTTATATTGTTTGTTCTAATATTTATTTATTTTTTAAATTTATATTTTTTTATTGTATGAAAGTTAATAATGATAAATTGTTTCACAAATAAATACATTGTTATAACACGGTTTAAAAGCTATATGGTTTTGATGAGATCCAAGACCCGTTTATTTTTTAACTATAAAATTGGTTTATTAATTATAAATAATATTTATGAAAGTTAATAATACTTATGGTTTGATGAGACCCAAGACCCGTTGATTTTTTTTTACTATCAAAGTAGTTTGTTAATTTAAATAATATATCTAACTATCTATATAATTGCCTACCAAAAAATCCTATGTGTCGCTCTTACGTTGCTCCCCCACCTTCTAGAGCTACAAAATTGCTTCATTTGTAAATGGTGAGCTCTCATTGATTTATCCCGGTTTGGCCCGAATGGCTGTTACATGGGTTATAACATCTCAAATAACTCTCTTTATTATTTGTGAAACCTTAAAATCAAATACCCATCTTATCTTATCAGACTCCCTCTCATAAAAACCTCCGTTTGTCCCTTCTCCGCCTCTATGTTGTGCAAGTTGATGAATGAGATTGAGGTAACTTTACCCGATGTAACGGTAATCGCCGGTGATCCCGGTTCGTCTCTGATTTATTTATTACTGTTTCATTGTGATTAAGGTTTTGTTTTAATCGTCTCCGCCTTTTAATTGTTGTTGCAGGTTGGGATTAAGGTAGACAATCACAATCACTAAGGTACTATGATTTTTATAATAAACGCTTGATTGTTTCATATATAATTTTTGGCTGTATTGGGCATTTTTGTTGGTTGAGGTTTGATTGCTCTGTTTTGTTAGTTAGTTAGTGCATTAGGAAGCCCTGATCTTTCAGTCTATAGTCTACGGTTATGGTGTACAGGTTACCGTTTAAGGTTTGTTGTATATATGCATGACTATTTTGGCCGAAATAATTTTATGTTAATTGATGGCTTTCGATTGTTAATTAATTGATGCATATAGGATACTTAATTGATGTGTCTAGGTTGTCATTTAAAGGTTGTGTTGTTATATGTCATTTGTTATATAATAATGTTATCATTTTTTTGTTTGTAAACCCTAGGGTTTTCTTCTTTTCTATTTGTGTAATATCGGTTTAACATTCAACAATAACAATATAGGTATTTGCATAGTATTATAGTGTTTTAGAGAATTTTCTTATTTTTGTGTATAAAGTATAAACTCACTAAAGGTTGGCAAACATTACTCATATAATTACAAATAATGACCTCTCATATTCAACCATATAAAACTATAATGTCATCGTTATTAATGCACTGTTTCCTTTTATTTTGGTGGGTGATGTTACTAAACTTATGGTTGAACTTGATTAGATTTGAGGTTTATCAATGGTAAGTGCAACTGGATAAAGATGGTGCAACTATAGGAATAAGTTTTATTACTAATAAGAGGGCCCTGAGATATTTTAAGTTTTTAATAGATGATTAAGAAGGTTTTTGAACTTACAAAGATACTTAGTTTTTGCGTTTGAAAATTATTATAGATATTTATAAGTTATGTTGTTCATTTGTTTGAGCAGTGCCCTTCCTTTAAATACCCCATGGCTAGAACCTTCATTCGTTCTACAGAACTTGAAGCACCCTCCTTAGTGAAGGTTATCTTTCAAATATATGATATAATGTATATTATATATGTTTCATTGTCGTTTTAAAGTACATTTTCCAGATTGGAGACAAGGTTAAAAAAGGTCAAGTTATATACTGGTTGTGTGCATTACTGAGGGAATGAGATTGAGGTAACTTTATGTACTTTTTTGGTTTTTTTTTCTCTCTTACATTTTTAGTTCAATATTTGTTTATATGACACTCCCAACATGTTGGGTTCATATTTAAAACAACGTTTCAAAGACTATCTTTTTTGTGTGTATTAAATATTGGCTGAATGATAATATTAACCCAAATTTCATGGTTTCTTTTATACAACAACCAAGATGTATTTTTTGAAGTTTATGCATACTATCCATTCATGTGAGTTGTTTTCATAAGCTTAAATCAACTTTGGCAGTACGATTGATGTTGTCGTGGGTTAGCGATTCTGGCTATTCAGATTTTGAATGTTTTTATATATGCAAATATATAAAGAATGACTGCATATATTTGTGATATAGTTTTTTTGGTTGAAGATATCTTATATGAGGAATGGTTTCAAGTGGGATTTATTAATGAGACATGGGCGGTTTTTCATTATGCATACATGAAATGAAAAATAATATTATATAGTGCATGCTATTTCTAGAGATCAAATCTTGATGAGTTGTAATTGTAACATTAATTAAATGTTTTTCATTGACAGATTAATAGATTAACACCTGCAATGGATTTTACCGTGACTACTTTCTCCCAACAAAAATTACAAACCAAAGATGCGGACTGAAGCCTGGACATGATACTCAACTTATTTAAACAACTTATGTTTATAAATATATGCAGATACTCAACTTAAGAAGTTAAAATAAAGTGAGACATGCCACATATATATAACAAATCCATATACAGCTTGATTTTAAGTTGTATATGCAACGATAATAAAATCAACCCCTTTGACCCGTTTGGGGTAGGGTAATAAAAGTATGATAATGTTCTGAATCTTTGAATACAAAGAATTTAGAGAAAGACATTTGACAACACTCAACCCCTTTGAGCTGGTTGGGTAGGTCTAAACATGTAATTTCTTTTATGGGACGAGTCGGGTTGGATTGGGTTGGTTTGACTCGGTTGGGTAGGGTAACAGGTCTAAATATTGTTCATTTCAAAGGTTTTGAAGTTATAAATTGAAAAAGAAAAAAAAAACCTACCTCACAAGACTTTATATGAATTATGAAGTGCACAATTCACTTTGAAACTCAAAATGAACCAAGCAATGCAACCGAATAGATCTATGATTTGTTGTCTTTGAACTGTTTACCAATAACAAATATCTTGGCCATATAATCTAAAACAGATCACAAGAAAATTACCATTTACTTCTGAGCAGTGAACCTGATCCTCTCACTAAATGATAAAAATCTAATACATGTTTTGAAAGGCCAAAGGATGAATATTAGTCACTGCTCATTGAATTGCTTATAAATTTGAGAAAAGAAAACATTTAATTTTGATATTACAATTATTGTAGAACTTAGGGGGTGTTTGGGATTGCTTATTTTCATCAACTTATAACTTATAAACTTTTTGAAAAGTAATAAGGTGTTTGAGATTGCTTATGTTGTGAGAGAAAAAGTTCCATAAGTTACAATGTTGTAACTTATTAACTTAATGAAAAGTCAAAAAGAGGTAAAATAAGGAATCCTAAACACCCCCTTAGTTTACATTTAGTTGTTTTCGTATCTTATAGCAACAAGGTACAATTTTGAGCAGCCAAAGCTGCATTACATCATCAGTGGCACCAATATTACTATTTTAACCTCCAAATCTAAAGTTATTTATAATGTTGAATCACGTGTTTCAGGGTGAGGATGATGATGCTGAAGCAAAGGATGAGGGGTCGCCAAAAAAAGTGATGTGATCAAAACTGTTAGCATTTTACATGGTTAGTTTTTTTAAGGTCTACAATGACAGACAAGTCTAATAGTGTATCCAAACAACTGTAACACCTAAACATGAGTGCAGTATTGTTTGTATGGAAGTTAGTTTAGATTTCCCTTTGTACTTTCTTCTGTGTGTATTACACGGTTTTGTATTACCCGTGTTGTTTTGGTCAACAACATCTCACTATTCTGGAATGCGTTTGACGACTTCCTAAGGTAGTTGTTAACCTTTCTCAAATATGTGTAAAATAAGAAACCTCCCTGTTGTTTTCACAAGTAGTATTTTTTTTTGAAACGATCGTTAAAATTTTAAAGGGTAGAACCGTTAATATCAGTTAAAAAAGTCACATGCAAGAAGATTTTTCTGTTAAAATATGCACTCTCACTAATATAAAAAATAATATATTCACAATAATATTAAAAAAATTTAAAATGACCTGCATATAACGCAGGCTAAAAGCTAGTATATATATATATATATATATTTCAAAATAAATAAGATATTAATTTTTATTATATCCTATTTTATAGGATTTTTATATCAATAATTTGATGAGAATAATTTTTAATTTAACGAGATGTCATAACCCCGTTTAAGGAATATCTGGGTTTGGTAAGACCCATACCCATGAATTCGGGTCAAATGTATGAGAAGCCTTCATTTTAAAATCAAGCAAATCTGGTGACTCCAAAAAAAGGGGTAGCGACCACATCGCGACACGTATGATTTTTATGTTTTCGTTTATATATATTATAGATATAGATATATATAAAGTAACTGACTAGATTATTTGACTCGTTCATTATGTAACTATAGACTATATAACTTTTTCACATCAAAATCTTGCAGGTACAGTCTAAATGTATTATAAATTATATATTTATACTGGATTATTAGTAGTTGGATAATCGACTTTGAAAACCTGCAAAAAGCTTCATTAAAACAGAACTCATAGTCGTAACTCGCACGTACTTAATAGAAGGTAATCTTGAAAGCTGATTAGCACCTAATGGTCTAGAGTTAACACATGGAAACTTGTGTCATTAGTTAAATCAATAAGTTATATATTCTAGTAATTACAGATCATACTTAATCACATAGTACTATAGCTCAACAAGAAGAACCAGGGTAAGCATTAGCTAGATGTTTTCAATTTCCATGCTTAATAATCCGTTTTGACATTCAAAATTTGTAAGGGCTTCACATCCCACATACCTCATTTTTTTCCCTCTTTCCATTGATGGAACGAGGTTATATTGTCGAGGGAACAAATATTGATTACTCAAATGCTCGACTTGTACATATATGTGAATAACGTGAAAAAATAGTAAAGAAACAGATCAAAACTGCCAAAAAGAAAATAAAATAAATAAAATCATTAAAGCTCTTCAATAATTTTTCTTTAATCCTTGGTGTTTATTATTTATTTGAAGTACGGCTAGAATGTTGGTTATGTTGAACGAAATTAATAATTTCGGTTACTATAGATTATTTCATCTCTTCTTAATATGAAAGTTATTTTGAGTGAAGTTAACGATTAGATTGTGACTGTAACCTATACATTTGTAATGCTTAAAAACAACTTTTCTGATATTATAATTTATAATATAAATTTTCTCTATTTAAAATATATATAATTAAGAACCAATCTAATATTTTTACGATGCCTATGGTCCTATGTGTCTAGCCCACCTAAAATGGGCCATGTTGTGATTTTGGATCCTTACCAGTTTCAAGGATCCATGTCAGGATCTTTGTCGGGATTCCTGATTTCAGCATTTCCCATGATCCTGATTCCTGATTACTAACGCTTATTTTGATCTTTGGTTTTGATATATTCTTGCAACTGAATATTGGTGACTTAATTCACATTAAAGACTCACTAAATAACTGAAGAAAAACGTGTGGCAAAGAGCTATAACAGATAGGAGTGCTGACCAAATAAAGCTCCGGGATCCTTGGAATCAGTTATTTCTACTTACTAATTACCAATGTTTTAAAAACCGGTATTTTACTTGTACCGGATTGGACTAAAAAATGGTACAACCGGTTGAACCAGTTTATATTGGAAAGTTCAACCGGTTGAATAGTTTACCTTATAATTTCCTATAAATGTACATTTAATCCAAAAACAACCAAAAACTAAATGATTCTTATAACAAAATATAATCCAAAAGTTAATCCATATTAAAAAAATAATGCAAAAGCACTTAATTTTAAAAAAATAGTCATAAAGTTTACACGTTTGAATGTTAATTGTTGGGTTGAAAGTAATTTTGTAAAAATATGGGCCGCAAATATCAAAATTTGCTCGGGCTTAAAACCGGTTTGCCGGTAAAAACCGGTATTTTAGACAAAAACCATCGGTACGATATTCTAGTAAATACCGGACTCAAAATATCGGCATACGGTGCGAAATCCGGTTTAACCGGTTCAACCGGCCGGTTTGAACCGGTTTTGAAAACACTACTTGCAGGTTACTCAATGAGGTTTGTAATGCAACGGTTAGTGGACTTGGCCAGCCTAAAGAATCGGACTTTTAGTCAAATAGCACGTGAAAACTTAAAGAAAAAGTCCAATAGTCTATAACAGCTAGGAGCGGAGAACAAACCAAAAAAACGGATTTATAGGATATTAGTTAGATTATTTTCCTATATAATGAAGCTGAAACGGTGAATAAGACACATTCAGTTACCACACAACACTTTCTCTCTATGTACTTTAGCTCTTCACCGAAATCACTTCTCGAGTTGCATGACACCATTTTCATTATTAATAAATTGAGACAGGAGATAATTTTCTCCTCCCGAGGTTTTTTTTCCGAGGATCCTCACTAGGATCTAAGGTTTTTCCTCGCTACATCGTTGTGTCACCCATTACTTTTACCGCATATATTCACCGTATTATTGAAGAACACTACCTCACTTAACGAATTTGTTCAATTATTGCTTCGGTAATTTATGACCAAAACAATTACAACTTACAAGTCATGTAGAATAGGAAGCCCAAGCACAAAAACAAAATGTACATTTTAATGCAGAATATTCATATTTTCATAGATAAAATACACACTATTTTATAAATTATAACATTAGAGATTAATCAGATTGTAAACATAATTCAATAATGTCTTGAATCATGGATGTCATGTTGAGGCGAGATGAACCTCCATCCTCCATAGCCCTTTTTGCCATTGCCGCAAGTTCTCTACATCTCTTTCGTCTTGCTTCACCTTCCTCTCCTTTGTCCATAACATCTTCTACTGATCGTTTCACGTCTTCTTTCTTTACGACCACTCCAAACTTATCTTGGTCACCAATGACAACCGAAGCCTCCATACCAATCTTCACTCCAACTTTCAAAACATCTACTATAAACCTTTCATTTATAAACTGGTCAGCAAATTGTGGCCATGTAACCATGGGGACTCCAGCTGAACAACTTCAAGAGTCGAGTTCCATCCGCAATGTGTTACAAACCCACCCACGGCTTGATGTGAAAGAACCAATACTTGTGGAGCCCACCCGTGGATTATGAGCCCTCTATCTTTCACCCTTTCTTCATACCCTTCTTCCAAGAACCATCTTTCAAGTTCCTCGGTTGTGTGTCGTAAGCACCATATAAATGGTTTGTTTGATGACTCCAGTCCCAACGCGAGGTCGATGTTTTGCTCATTGCAAACACGAGCGAGACTTCCTAAACAAACAAACATTACAGACTCTGGCTCCTTAGAGTCTAGCCACCTCAAGCAATCTTGTTCGTCGATGGCACCCTTGCTTCCTCTCTCGGCTATGTCTTGGGAAATTTTGTTGCATAGTGAAACCGGACCAATACACCATATCTTTTTATCTTTTTATCTTTTATCTTTGCGAGTTCTTCAACATATTTAGGCTCCAACTCGTGAAAACTATTAACCAAAATCCCATTTGCATCTTGCTCTGCCTTTCGTGCATATTCCACAAAATCCATGGCTTCTTTTAAGGTTTTCCCACCCCAACTACAAGCATGCGTTTAGGGTGAGCAGAAGAACCAATTAACCAAAATGAAATAGAAGCTAACAAAGAAAAACATAAATAACTGACACACACTAAATAGGGGGTGTTTGGGTGACTTTTTTAAACTTGCTTATTCGATTTTCGAAAAGCTCCAATTTGAAGCTTCTGAATGAGCTTTGTAAAATACTTTTTCATCATCATCATCATCGTACTCAGTATATCCCACCAATAGCAAAGCTATGGTAGGGTCTGAGGAGGGTAAGATGTAGACAACCTTACCTCTACCCCATAGGGTTAGAGAGGCTACTTCCGGTGAGACCCCTGGCTCGATAGTTATTTTGCATCAAGCCTCGGACATAAGGCACATAGCACTCAATCATCGGGAGACCAGCTGATTGGTGCATGTACCTTTGTCTTTCGGCTATCAACGCCACCACATGATGCCTGATTAACATACTTTTAACATTATTTTCACGAGATTAGTAAAATAACGTCAAAATTAGGGCAATTTCACTTTTGCCACCCGATGGTTCACACATATATATACATTGTAAAATACTTTTTGATTTTCAAAAATCAAATAAGCAATATTTAAAAGCTTAACGAAACACCCCCTTATTGAAGGTTGTTTGGTACATTTTGTGTGTGTGTGTGTGTGTTTCCGAAAGTTACTGTTTAGTTTCGCATATGCCTTGCTCTAAAACCAAACTTCAATACCAAACTGATATAACTGACTCAAAACAGTTTGGTTCTGTTTTTCGTTTTTTGTTTTTCTAAACAAAAAATTGTTTTGGTTTTGGTTATCTGTTGCTCCAAATCTGAACTGAAGCAAACAAACCAAAATAACCACCCAAATAATACCCAATGTTTTGGTTATGCATCACTCCAAAACCAAATCGAATTGAACTCCATACTGAATTATCAACCGCGCTTAACTTGTTTAAATGTGTGTCATAGGATTTACGCCTAAATTCATTGCTATGGATTTACGACTGAATTTCTTTTCAGATCCATGTGAAGGAAGGTCTACTCTCCGACCAGCAAACATTCTTGTGTTTGGATGGGTGGGGGAGGGGGGAGCATGCTTGTGTGAACCTTACTGGGGTGTCCCCTCTTGTCGGGCTTAGAGACACCGGGTTGTTCCTAGGCAGGTCGTTCTAAAGGCAGAAGCAGGAAAAATTGCTAAGCACGAGAAGGCGTGTGTGGAGAATCAACACATCTTCATTCCTTTTGCTTTTGATACATTTGGGTCTTTGGCCCTTCGATGCTGCTACGTTTCTAAAAAGAGATCAGTGAGTCGTGCACAGTAACTCAACGACGCCGAAGAACGATAGTTTTGTTTTCAGTATGATCGGTTTTGCTATTCAAAAGAGGGTGACGGCGCAACTTGTTGCCCGCTTAAACCTGTCTCTTTATTGTAATTGATGCTTTTATTTGAAATGAAATTTATATTAAAAAAAAAAGATACAGGCTTAGACCAATTTTTATTCTGACCCAAATGTAAATCCAATAAATTAATTCATAACCGAACCGATACAAAAATTCAAAAACCAATCAATTTTCTACTTAAAAACCAAAAAATTTCCTTTTTAGTCAGATTAAAATCCCAAACTCTTACCTGCTCTCTGGTAAGTTCAATGCGGTCAGGAAGGCCAGGCAGCACGAAGTACTCCGAATCAGAGACGGCGATATCCTCTAACGCGTTTGTATATATTGCAATATGTAAGCATAGGAAGGTGAAGCATCCTGGCCCATGGAAAATAATCCTTGGAATATTAAACTTTTGAGCTATATCACTTGTCCAAGCCAAAAGATTATCAGAAATGATGCAACTTGGGGCCGGAGTTAGTCCCCGAAACATGTTTTCCGCCGGTTCGGCTAACATAGTCGCAGCCATAAATAGTTTTGGGAACGATTCGGCTGATGGGATCAAGTCGAAATTCTCACATCCTTCGGGTAAACCAACTTCGCTCAATGCGAGTTCAAGTTCAACAACCTGAATCTTGAGGTTGTCTTGGACTGCCCGAGAAATGACCGGTTTGAAACGTTTGGCGTTAACAGGAGTGGTGACTATGGTGACGGTTGGACCCCGTTCGGCTAGTAACCGGGCTATGTCGAACATGGGTATCATGTGACCTTGAGTCATTAGGGGAAACAACACAAAGTGAAGGTCTTTCGAAGGACTAGCCATTGGATTTTTAGAAGGTGGGTTGGTTTTTAGTTTTGGTGAGGCATTTGTTGTGATAAATGGTTATCTTAATAATATCTTACGCGATGCACAATTCAACATACACTTGTCATTAAACCATTCATGCATATTTATTCAGAATTGGCGGCATGCTTAATTTGTTTTCAGTGATCTAAAAAAGTGTAATATACGAAGTTACATAAAAAGGTGAAAACTAATATTTATTTAAGATAGAATTTGGTAAAAGTTTATGTAGTCGTTTTTTCTCTCTATCTTCAAACTACACATTTTCTTTCTATTTTTTTTACTTAAATAATATTTTTTATACCTTTATAACCTTTTTTATATCTTTTTCATTCACAAGCACTTTTAAAATAAATAAAAAAATTATAAATATTGAAAATTGTTTCCTCAAATTATTCTTGAATAATAACATTTTCTTTTTTTTTCTACTCATAACAACTCAAAATTACTCCATAAAATATACATAGAGAACGCACTTGACTCGTTTAATAAGAGTACTACAATTATCTAACTGAAGTTGTGGCAACCAATTTTTGCATATATGAATATCTCACTAAATATGATTATTATATGTTTATTGAGGTGGGGCAATGTATAATTTATGCAAATTTACATCTTATCCTCCTCAGACCCTACCATAGCTTTGCTATTGATGGGATATACTGAGTACGATGATGATGATGAACTAATTGGGGTTGTGACAATAAAGTTTTGTGTATACGAATATCTCATTAATTTTAGAGGATGATGGGTGTTCAGTTGGAGTTAAAAGTAGAATTTTAGAAAACTAAAACCTAAGTTGTATAGTTGGTTTTATAGTCTAATAGCATGAGAGTAAGTATTAAAGTTTGAGATTTTAAGGTCATATTTTTTACATTATTTAAGAGTTTTCATATAGTGGTGGGTTTCTCTTTGATGATATTATTGGGTAAGTCAGGCATGAAACGTCAAAATTGATATATGCGTATGATATCTCGTCTCGAAAAGGCTCAAAGCTTAGACATTGTGATTTCAAACGTTGTTCAAGAAAAAAACTAAAAAAGAAAAGAAGAAAAACTCTACTTGTAATCAATCTTATGGGGGAGTATGAGTAATAACTCTACTCAACGTTGCTTGAGCGTGTGCTTGTCAAACATTTGTCACCATCAATACCGAAAATCTGTGTTTTTTTAGTATTTTATCTATCTATTATTTATTTTGAATGGCCAACGAATTTTCAAAATAGGTCACTGGTTAAACTCATAACATCGGAATACACTCGTCGTTTGATCTGAGAAAAACTCTCACCTAAGGCCAACACCCGTGAACACTCGTTCGAAGGCACGACAGTGGGGTGAAATAAAACTCGTTCAGTTCAATGATCCAATTAGTGAAAGTCACATACTCGCCTAGTCCTTCATCATCACCATGGTGCCTCTAAAACTAAATGTTGGGAGCAGGAATCGAACATGAGTCACATAAAACATCAAGTCTTTCTCTTACCACTCCACCACTAACTCAGTAGGCTGGAATGAAACTTAAGGGAACAAAAATGAAATTAACTTACTCTATATTTTATTAAGCAAATTTGTTTCTAAGTTTATTTATATATAAATATATTACACGTGTCAATGAATTCTAGTATAATTGGTTGACATGAGACACTTAAATACCTTGTATAGAAAGAGGAGATCTTATTTTCAAGTTTCACTTTGTGTCAAAGTAGATGTTTCAGGTTAGACCAAAGAGTTTTCTCACATAGACACATATGATGTGTTTCTTTTTAAAATGTGTCTCCGGTATTTGGGGAATATAGATGGTCGGGTAGGTCATTGGTATGTCAGTGATCCTAATAGTTGTTAAAAGAAAAGAAAAAAGAAAAAGATAATACACGTGTTCGCTAGAGCTTAAACTATCGGTTGAGATGTCACATCATATGTGGGGAGTGTCAAGTGTCGTCCAAATTTGGTTTAAGAAATTAGCGTCAAATCGAATACTTATGTTTTAATTTTTTGTGTGATCAATTGCTTTCAATTAAAATCATCAAAGACTTTTGACTTTTCAAATGTCACAATCTTACGTCTTACAATACTAATAAATAAAAATAATGATGTTTAGGTGTCCTAACCACATTCATTCATAGATTAAAATTCCATACTAATCTTCTAATCTCTTTTCTCCTTAATCCATGTTATTCATGGGTCATTGGTGAAAATGGTTTGACCCATGAGTTACATCTCAAGATATAATGCATACATTAATAACTATTTACAATAATATAAAACCTAAAACATAATTTTTCTCAATGTATACATTACTTTTTATTAAAGATTTGAACACATGTTTTAACAATAAGGATTCATGAATTCAGTTTGAATTATGCGAGACTTCTCACTTCATATATATAAATTTTTAATTATGCTATTTAATTTAATTTCCTATTAATGTGATATTTATTTTGTATCTTTAATTTAAAATTATAAATGTAGTCATTCTAAAAAAAACTTTTAAGCATTGAAACAATGATTAGTTATACCTAAAGAAATTTGGAGTCATGTAATTTAGATTTTTCTAATTCTTTGTTTTTTGGAAACTGTAAAATTTCGTTTTTTTTATTTCATAAACATTTATTACATAATCAATTTCAACAAAACAAATTTACGTTACTCTACTAATAAACAAAGTGTTGATGCTTAGGTGTCAAGCCTACACTCATAGCCTAATTTTTCATCATAACTCCTAATATCTCATCTCATTCATCCTAACTATCCATTAGTCAAAACCATTTTATCAGTTGAGTTATAGCATCGTTAGATGGATTTTATTAACTATTTAAAGGTGTATAAATGTCACGTTTATAATCACCATTCAAGAAGAATGATGTTAAATATAATCAATTATTGGGTTGGTTGTGGTTTTATAACATTGCATAAAGTATATATTTAGGTGTGCATATATGTAATTTGATGACATTATACTATAGATTATTGTCTATATGCATATTGATCATCATCTTTTAAACATTGTTACACAAAAAATTAAATTAAGTTCATATTATTCACCATGTGTAGTACACATAGTGAAACATGAAGAAGATACATTTTATAAGTCGTGAGACGTGAAAAATTTATAATTCATAAATCGTTTACTTTGTCTAATACATTAATTTACATGGTAAATGAGACCTTAAAATGATGTTTACAAATTTGAAAATACTTCTTTGTATACAAAATTTGTATCACATGGTGCACTTAATGTGAAGACATCTTTTGGACATGCAATCCTATTACCAAATTGTGTATGTCGCATGTCGGACTACAATTGTATCACATGTTTCGTTCTGATTTGACATGAGGCAATCATCAAATACGTATGGATCATTTTAAAAAGTGGTGACTTTGGTTCATTTAAAAAAAATTCAATAAAAACTAATATAGCCTCAAAGGCTTGTGTATGCACTTGCATTTATAGCCACTCGATCGGTTTATCATTATCAATGAATCTTTTAGATTTATTATGTGGTATGTTAAGCTACACGCATTTTCAATAATGAAAAGTATTTTAAGAATCATAATTAAAATATCATACCTGATTTTTTAATTTATTTTTACCTTTCATTTTGTTTATTTTTTTGAAATAACAGAACTTATTTATTTTTATCATTTGACAAATCCTGTGTAATACACGGGTGCAAAAGCTAGTTATATCTATAAAACAAAAAAACTATATCTCGATAGTAATGTAACCACAAAAAAAACATAAGTTTTATTGGCTTACGCGATCTTGATGCCGTGTTATAAGGTACAGAACGAAATTATTATATGTAAAGATACAACAAGTTAAAATTATTTACTTACGCGATCTTGATGCATGTTTAATAAGATTTTCAGTTAGACCATCTATAACGTAAGTTGTCTAGAGACCTCTAACCATAACGTCGTCTAACCGATATCAATAGACTGACTTTGTTGTCTCTCCTCACATTAGCAACTATTCCTCTCTTTTTCATGTACGTCTACAATGACCTTAATTGGTTGCCTCTCCTCTATATCAGTGTGCATGTGGAAGTCGACGGGCCTCATATATAATCTTAATTAGAAGTATTGGTAAGAGAGAGAGAGAGAGAATATATTAGCATACAAATTAGTTTATGGTTGTGTAAATCACCCAAATCATAATCTAATTACTTGCAAAATAGAATCGTCACACTTTAAAATTCACTTTAGTATTTTATTATTTTGGTAAAATGTCGAACAAATCAAATTTATTTTTCAGATTCATGACTAGTTAAAATTAAGTTGTATTTAGAAATATTATAGACTTTTAGGCTTTTGTATGATTTTGGACATTCAACTATTATTGTTTGGGTCCGAGCATAAAACTATGGTTAAAGCTTAACTCTTAGGACCTACATAATGAGTCATTATTGGGGCATTTCTATAATAATGCCCATATATATTTTGAAGCAATAGTGAGTGAAATGAGATCATTTATTACACATGTTTTTTTTTTGGATAAAAAGAGTGATGATTATGTAACAGAAAATGCATTTTAAAAGACACTAACCATTACACATAGCCTCAGAGTGGGTTAGTCGTAACTATTAACGAACATGCTCCTAGACCAAAATCTTATCAACTTTATTTAGGTGAAGTATTTAGGTAAAGCCCAATAGCCAATAGGCGCTAGCATAAATGAACGGATCATAAAGAGGATTGGATTCTCTATTTCCATCCAATAGCATAAGGATAACCAACTAGAGAATGGTACATAATAAATCAGATTGATGAATGGTACATAATAAATCAGATTTATGAAAGCAATAGAAAGCGCTCACCCGATGGGAGGGGACCAATATTAAATTTTTTATCGGATGGATTTCTTAGGTTGTTATAAAATCGAAATCTCATTAACCAAATTAGCATATTACAATAAGATAGCATGTAAACATGCAACAAGCAGCGATGTAACCCTCTTTTAAATAGCAAACCCAATTATACTAAAAACAAAGTTTTGGCTCTTAGGGCCGAAAAAAGCACGACCAGCTGAACCCTAGTCAAAATTCCACAGCCTCCGAGGCTAGAAACCAAATGTATTAAAAGCTTTATCGTGTTTAGAAACTTTGCTCGATTTTGTCCTAACGTCGATTGGCCCGCAACAACTATGTCTCTGAGCCCAACAAGAGGAAATACTCGTGTAAGGTCTACAAATATGTGTGTCAACCCAAACACCAGGACACTTCTATAGGTTGAGGTGTGAGATAGAATATCTGCCGCCCCTTATGCTTTTTCCCTAGTAAAGGGGGGGGGGGGATTTTATTACACAATTCCATTGGTAAGCATTTACGAAAGCAACAAAAAGATGAAGTATATCGTGGTGAACGAATCATATAAAGAGTGTACATTGTATTCATAATTGAACACTTTAGGAGGTGAAGAGAATCATGTAAAGTGTGCACATTGTGTTCATTAAGCACAAAACTAGAGTGTACACAAATAAGAAATACACCCGTTTTTACAAGAAAAGAGAAGAAAATAACTTAAAAAAAATACTAAATTGGAGAAAATCTGTAAAGCCAAAACTATTATACTACAACAATTAAGAACTTTGGTATTGCCGAAACCTTTATTAGACCATTTTGCGGTATTGTATTGGTCCACAAATTTTGTTTTTTATTATTTTTTAAGTTCAGCTATCGCGTAACAAATGTAATAGAAATCGACTAAACACCAATTTGTTTTTCTTATACGGGTACCATAACAAACGTGACGGAAAAACCGACAAATTCGCGTAGACTTACCGCCTCAATGCCCGAGTTTTACCGACCGATTTCACCCCTTTCTTTACCTCAATTTTTATATATTAGTTATAGTATCGTAACAAACATGACGGAAACCGACCGAAAACACTTACCACCTCAACATCCAAGACCGAAAATACTCACATTTTACCAATGAACAGATTTTAATAACCCTTTTGTTTTAATTCAAGTACCGTAACGAACTTAGCCGAAATCGACCGAATTCCCATTGACTCACCATCTCAACACTAGGGACCTACAACGTTCGGTCACCAACACACGGGTTTTACCGACCGAACTAAATACGTTTCACATATTTTAATATTTTTATGTGTTAATATGACGAATTTATCTTTTGGGCTTAATATTGGTACCACTATAAATGTAACAAATACCGAGCGACTATGCATTGACTCACCGTCGCAATATTCGGGTTTAACGAGCGCGCTGGTTTTTACCAACCGAATAATTTTTTTTTTAAATATGCTAATTCTGTTTTACAATACACTATACACCACTACTTTTTATGTTTAATTATTCTAAATATGTTAATTACACAAATTTATTTTTCATGTTTAGTTCTGGTACCATAACGAACATAGCTAATACCGACTGTATTCGCCTTGACTCGTCGTTGTGTCGCTGCATATTACCGAATGAATTATCAATCGTTACGATTACGAACTTTTTTATATATTAATTTTTTATTATGAGTTATGCGAGCGTTGATACTGTTTTTGGCGTTAATAGATTAATATTTTTTTTCAATTTGTGTCGGTATTTTAACGAACATAAGCCATGCCAACTACTGAATCCATATTTGTGTACTACTGCAACGTGACAAGTACATATACAGATTCGAATTGCACCGGCGCGACGCGCCGGGCAGTAAACTACTTATGACTAAACATAATGGAATTCGAGTCAACTAGGGCAAGCCGACTATGATTGTTTGTTACATGATCTATATTGTTCAAATGTATTTGTATATTAGTTATGTGTTCACTTACTTCAAAAGGAGTGGAGCTATGCTTGTTTTAAGTTGGTGTTCAAGGCACTAATGTTTATATAGTTTGCTAACCAGACCAATCATCAAACAAATACAACTTAATACATAAACATGACTCGTATATTATATGTAAAATCTCGGATTTTTCGTATTTGAATTCATATTCGTTTACCCGACTCAGAAATATATTTTGAATCTTTCGTATTAATAAAAACTTTTATTTATTAGTATTTAACTTGGTTTAACTAATTTTCTTAACTTTCAAACTCACCAAAATATGCTTAAACTTTTAAAATCACTTAAAATGGCTAACACTCGCGTTTATAGAAGTACATGGACTAATTTTTCCAAATCTATCATATTTTCGACTAAATTAACGAAACTTAAACTCCAAGATATGTCAATTGAAGTTTTAAAACATGATAATTCGTTTTCTTGTTGTCCAAGCTGAATTTTGTTAGTTATTATACCCAATTTTCTCATTAATAGTATATTTTGTTTCATAATCAAGTTGATTTATTTCATAAATGCATTATAACTCTTAATACTTACACAAAACATACTTCTAAACCTCGTGTTGACAAAGTATATATATTTTTACGCATATTTCAGGTAATTCTTTGGTTTGAAGTGAATATTAAAGATCACAAAGATTGTTTTAGGTTATATATAAAAGACAATTAGTTTGATTTATTAGTTTTTTTTTATTTATTTATAACAAGTTGAGACGATGTGTATTTGATTGAATTTAAATAAATAAATTAGATATTGTCATATTTAAATTGTATGATAGTACGTTGTGAGTTGTGAGCAATCAGTTCACGCCTCGTCATTTCCATCTTAGGTTGGAGTGTGACAGATTGGTATTAGATTTGAAGGTTGTAAGATAGGTCATTAGAATTTCCTTAGTAACATGCTTGACACCCCGTACGTGCTTACTTGACAACTTATTTGTTCAAATTTTAATTGTTTACAGCTTACTTATTTATTTATTTACTTTATAATATTAATCTTGTACACGCGCACACAAGCTTCGAGACTATGCCTCATCCTCAAAAGATTTTTTTTTTAATTCGGTAGATTGTTTTTATTTTGGGAAATTCCTTAAGAATTCCCTTGTTTTGTTTTTACTCCCGCACCTTAAAACCTGAGGGTATAACAAGTTCCTATAGTAACTGGAATGGGAGATAACTTTGAGTTGGGCCTTGGCAAAACAGTTCCGCTAACCCATGGTAAGATGCTATTCCTTACCTGGAGGATAACCCGGACACAATACTCTAGCTTATAGGCCAATGGTGGTTCGTGGTAGGCTAATTGGTTACATTCCTTATTTACTGTTGGTACATGTTTGTCAGTAGTTCATAGTCTAGTATTTGTTATCGAGTCTGTATTGTAATTGTGTATTTGATTATGTTTTAGATTGTGTAACTAGCGAAGTTGTCAACAAGTTCGCTCAGGCGAACTTGTTGAACAAGCGAAGTTGTCAACAAGTTCGCTCAGGCGAACTTGTTGAATATGCGAAGTTACAGACAACTTCGCCTGTGGCGAAGTTGTCGTTTATATATTCACTGTTTCAGCCGAAACGTGAAAAAGGTTGTTCGTTTAGGGTTTCAGTCAAGTGTTCGAGTTTAAGCAGACGTGTTTGCTAGTTCCAGAGTCTGTATTAGTGACTACGAGTCACGTGTTTGGTTATTAATATAACGTGTTTACCTTATAGCTCGTGTTCATTGTTCGTGTATTCAATCTCTACAATATCTACACTCGTACCTATATACGCAGGGATTCCGCACCTGCGTTGTTAGAGATTTCCCGTGTACGATCCGCGTTCAGGAACCTACAATTGGTATCAGAGCCATCGGCTCGATTGTGAGGTTCGGGATTTCACGCGGGTGTAGATTTCGTTTAATTTCGGGTGTTACCGGGACGAGTTTTTGGTGTGTTTAATCATTCAAGCTACCTACCAGTGTGTTTAAGCCTTTAAACCTTCAAAATTCTCGTTAAAATCCGAGTTTCAGATCTGAACTGTTCTTCGTGTTCATCGGGCGAAGTTACCGTTCATCGGGCGAAGTTGCTGAATTCAGGCGAAGTTGCCGTCACTGGAGATTAGGGTTTCGGCGAAGATATAAGGATTAGCGAAGTTAACCACAACTTCGCTTACCTCATAAGTTCGCCTTAGCGAAGTTACGAACAGGCGAAGTTGACTTTGGGCGAAGTTGACTTCTCGGCGAAGTTAAAAAAAAAAAAAAAAAAAAAAAAAAAAAAAAAAAAAAAAAAAAAAAAAAAAGTCTGGAACGCCCGCTTACACGAAAATTTGCCCAAGCCATTTTTATCAGTCGGGAAGTCCTCAGAAAAAGTTTGGCAAAAATAAATTTTTTTTTCGACAAAATTTCCCGGAAATTTAAAAAAAAAAAAAAAAAAAAAAAAAAAAAAAAAAAAAAAAAAAAAATAGTCTTCAAGAAGGATGTCATCAATCAACATCTCAGACTTAGTCAAAATGGAAGTCGAAGCGGGATCTGCTACTAAGGCCCCAAGATTGCTGAAAGTAACCGATTTTGTGGCGTGGAAGGATAGGTTCATTCAGTATATTAAATACCAGGATGCAAAGATGTGGGTGTGCATCCAGGATGGATATATTCCACCGTCAATGGAACACGAAGGTCGGGATGTGGTAAAGAAGTACAGCCAGATGGAGGAACAAGAGAAAAAAATGTATGAGGCCGAGAGCAAGGCCCATGCTGCGATTACTATGGCTCTTCCTCAAGAGATTCTCCATACATTCAGGAAGTACACTTCTGCACGAGAGCTTTGGGATGCTCTTGAGAATAGATTCGAAGGGAACGCGGGTATTCGTGCCTCGAAGATTAAGCTGTTAAAGACCCAGTTCTCTGTCTTCAAGCATTTGAAGAACGAATCGCTCGATGATATTATCACCCGATACTATCATCTAATGACAGAGCTGAACAATTATTCGATTGCTTACCGAGAAGAAGAGATCGTTGAAAAGCTTCTCGATGCTCTCCCACCGAAGTGGGAAATGTACACCGTTCTTATGAGGGAAGACAGAGACTTTCCTAATTATGATTTGGAAACGGCAGTAAACAAGCTCAGAACTTATGAGCTTAATATGGTTCGAAAAGAGACACCAACGGATCAGGTTCAAGACCCTGGTATGTATGGTGCCAAAGTTAACTCAGGCTCAAGTTCGAAGTCTGAATCTGCTGCTTACTACTCCAAAGGAGAGTCAGGAAATGTGTCAGTAAACATGAACGGTGATGTTTGCTTTGTTGCTGGAGGATCAAGTACTTCAAAGCCTCAAGCATCCACGAGTGGTTTCTCTGAAAATTCCTCAAGCAATAATTATTCCAAGATGCCTATGAGTGTCAAATCTGCTGAAGAGCAGTTTGCAGTCTATGCATCATTTATTGCTTCCTATGAAAACTACATCCAAGGGAAGATTATGGACCCTGCTGTTCTGGATGAGGATTATGACCAGATCGATGCTGATGATCTGGAGGAGATGGATTTGCAATGGCAAATGGCAATGATTGTGAGGCGAATTAAACGTTTTATGAAGAAAACTGGGAGAAAGTTTGTTGGTGGTAGGCCTGGATTCGACAAATCCAAGGTAAGGTGCTATAATTGTCAACAGTACGGGCACTTTGCCAAGGAATGCAGAAATGAGAGGGTTGAACGAGGACAAGGTCGGCCTACTCAACACTCTGGAATTAAAAGAGAGATTAACGCCATGTTGACCAGAGAAGCAGGTGAGTACAACTGGAACCTGCATTCAAATGAATCTGGTGAGCAAGCAAACATGGCTGAGGCTGAGGTTGAAGAAGGTCAGAAGGTTGGAGAATGTAAGAAGGTTGATAGAAATGAGAAAGCTACTGAAGAAGAAACAGCTTTCATGGCAGATGACAAGGATAATCGCTCCGAGGTAAGTTCTAAATCTTTCTGTACTAAATGTGAGAACTTGTCAGAACAACTTGCTACAATTACTGATCAGTATGTTAAGTTGGATGCCGAATTTAAAACCTTGAAAGAAGATCATCACTTCACAAAGACAAGAGAAAATAATTATAGAATAAAAATTAAAGCTTGTGAAAAAGACGTTCAAAGTTTAAAAACAAAATTAGCTGAAAAAATTGTTGTGATCGATCTAAGCTACGAGGTTTTAGAAGAGAAAACCAAGTTAATCGCTGAGAAAGAAAAACAGATTGCTGATCACCAGGTAAAAGTGGTGGCACTAAATAGGAAACTGGAGCAATTCCGGAACTCCACTGCCATCCTTGATCACCTTGTGAGTGATCAAGGTACCTCTGCAAAGAGGGGAGGAATTGGTTATAACGAGGTGCCACCACCGTATAATCACAACTACACTTTCAATCCTAGTGTTCATGAATCTGTTAATTTCGTAGCTGATCAGACAAGTACTGCTAAGGAAACTGGTAAAGTACCGGAAGTTAGTAAAGGCGAAACAAGTTCGCCTGTCTCAAAAATTAAAATTTCAAGTCCTGTCTCATCTGATTCGGATAAGTCATCCGAGTCGGGTAAGACAAAAGAGAAGGAAGTATTACCCACAAGTGGAGAAAATGCTAAATCAACTAATAAGAGTACTCCACTCAACCCATATGTCCCACCTTATGTGAGACGTATGGTTAGTAATACTGCCTCCACATCTAAAACAACTGCTGACAGGAAAGCTGATTATAGATGTTGTTTTAGATGTAATCAAACAGGGTACCTTGTTGCTGATTGCCCTCTGAAGCAGCGTTTCAGAGAGGTGAGGCCCTCGAAAACTGAGACCAAGGTTTTTAGTAATCGTTTACATGTTAAAAAAGAAAACCATTCAAATTTGAGATATAATACCGGTTTTCAAAGAAACACATCTCGTTTTCACACTACTAATAACCAAACCAACTGCTATAATTCTTTTAATTCTCTTAATGTTCGTCGGTTTGGTAGGCCTCACTATCAGTCTCCAAGGAGGTATCCTGTTAGGACTCGTGGAAATTTTTATAATGCTAACTTTGGTCAGCCAAGGTGTGTGAGTTCGGTTGAGAAGGTTAATCGACCCAAGACCAAGAGGTCTTGGGTCCCCAAATTTTAATCATCTCTTTTATTTGTGCAGGAACAGTTGAACAGGGCTTCCAATAATCTTTGGGTTGTGGATAGCGGCTGTTCCCGGCACGTGACTGGTAACAAAAATTTGTTACAAGATTTAAAACCTGTTCAAGGAGCGAGAGTCAGTTTTGCCGGTGAGAGTGGAGGCAAAATATCAGGAAAGGATACGGTAACTAACGGGAAGATGACGTTAGAAAATGTGAACTTTATTGAGCTAAACGGGATGATCAATCCCGAGTAACCATGTTTTTCTTCTGAGTAAAAAAAAAAAAAAAAAAAAAAAAAAAAAAAAAAAAAAAAAAAAAAATCGTCACTAATCGCTTAAAATTATGTCGGTTATCTCAGTTGGAAGGACATGTCTTAGGATATGTTTTGGTCCTCATTTTCTACTTGTAGATTTTGAGGATAGCCATTAACCTGATGACTGAAAGTGACCGGGGCGATTTATGATGTGTTTTCTTTCTATCGCTGAAAATTAGTCGTTCATACTTAGTTAGAAGGACACATACTTGTATGTGGTCGGTCCAGTTGATCCATTGGATCTTCAGGATTGCCGTTTACCTGAAAAACTTTGACGTGATCGGGGCGAATTGAAGTCAAAATTTTTTTGGGAAATGAAATTACTTTTCAAGTCTATTACTTCGTTTTGAAGTAAATGTGCTATGTTTAACAGAAAATTGATCCAACCTTGGAAAATGATATATATACTGATTGTGTGTGCTTAACTAGTGAAGTTATTAGGCTTAAAAGGCTTTAGAACAGTCATTGTATGTCATGGTAATTTTAATGGTGCGTAAAAGTGTATGTGATACTAACTTAAATTTACTCGAATTTATGTGGAAACTCCTTAAGAGTTTTGTATGTCTTCATACATATCTTTTCGAAGGATAGGCAGAAAAGCGACTACCCAGTCATACACGAGCCCGTGAGTGTTCTGATTCCCGTGAAGAAAGCATTTCAAGACACTGCAGTGATCCAGATTCGGGACTTGCAGTGGTTTCATACTCCGAAGTCGATAAAAATGTTTATAAAAAAAAAAAAAAAAAAAAAAAAAAAAAAAAAAAAAAAAAAAAAAAAAAAAAAACGTGTATATTTTTAAGTACTTTCGAGACATAGTAACAATCAAGACTTCTCAAGTCTGGAGTTAGAAGAAAACGGGAAGCAGACATCGTGTATCTACAAGATAATCAGACACTATGGGTCGAAGTCAATTCGGGGTGACTTGGGTATAGCCAAATACGCTTTGAGAATAGATAGAAGACATCATTATCTCTGAGATGTTGCCATCTTAAATTTTTGAGCTTAACTGAACCTTAATCCGTATCACAGAAACGATGAAAACCATTTAAGTTATTTACATGCTTACAACCTGTCTCTTTATGTCATAATACAGCTAAACACGGATCCAAGTGACAGTCACATAATTAGTATGATTCCTGTTAGGATCTTTTCTAAAAACGTAGTGGTCCCTGACTAGACTGAAATTTGATCCCTTATACTTTAAATGTTTTAAGTTTTTGTACTTAGATAGTTTTATGTTTTTCTAAACTGGTTACTTGGACTTGATCGTTTCATTTAAATTCTTAAAGGGAAGTTTTATAACTTAATTGAAAAATATTCAAGCCTAGTGGAAGCAATTCAACTACATGCAACCCTCCTGGTTGAGCATGGGAAAGTTATAGATGTCTTGAAGGTGTTCTTGGCATCTCAGGGGGAGATGAGGTGTAGAGGCGACAAGCTGAGGACGCAAAGAAGAAATGATCGAGACAATGATCCCAATGCACCGGAAGGTGCAGGTGGTGAGTTGCCAAGAACTACTATAGCTCTTGGGACTTCCACAGCTGAGGGGGAGTCTGCAGCTGGTGATGATGTGGTTGCTGTTGGTGATGATGTGGATGTGTTTGAAAATGTTGAGAGTGTTGATGATGTGATAGATCCACTGAAAGAGATAGACGATGTGCTGTTTGATTAAGATGTGCTGCCAAATGATATTATTGAAAGGAACTCGACGTGATTGATATGTGTTTGATCAAGATGTATTGAAGAGTCTGAAATGGTGGTATGTAGACTGCCAGACTGCTGAAGCCGTGCTGGAAGACGAAGACGAACAAGAAAGTGCTGAGGGTTTGTGATCCGATGCATCTTGTTAACTTATCGAAAGCTGATCTGAAAGTACTCAACGAGAAGAAGATCTTCTACATTCCTGCTTGGAAGGATCAAGCTAGGAAATATCAACGGGTAGTATCGGTATGTGTGAGAGAAGGGGCGCACGCGTAGAGTTGCAGATTACAAGACTCAGAGATCAAGATATGAAGCTACTGCCAAGGGGGAGTCTGTTGGTACATGTTTGTCAGTAGTTCATAGTCTAGTATTTGTTATCGAGTCTGTATTGTAATTGTGTATTTGATTATGTTTTAGATTGTGTAACTAGCGAAGTTGTCAACAAGTTCGCTCAGGCGAACTTGTTGAACAAGCGAAGTTGTCAACAAGTTCGCTCAGGCGAACTTGTTGAATATGCGAAGTTACAGACAACTTCGCCTGTGGCGAAGTTGTCGTTTATATATTCACTGTTTCAGCCGAAACGTGAAAAAGGTTGTTCGTTTAGGGTTTCAGTCAAGTGTTCGAGTTTAAGCAGACGTGTTTGCTAGTTCCAGAGTCTGTATTAGTGACTACGAGTCACGTGTTTGGTTATTAATATAACGTGTTTACCTTATAGCTCGTGTTCATTGTTCGTGTATTCAATCTCTACAATATCTACACTCGTACCTATATACGCAGGGATTCCGCACCTGCGTTGTTAGAGATTTCCCGTGTACGATCCGCGTTCAGGAACCTACATTTACATATTGAATTCACGGTGGTTCGTGACTAAATTCGGAAATTCCAAATTTGTATTTTACAAAATTTTTAGTTGGGTGAAAAATCTATGGGGAAACTCATGGGCACTCCAACTATCCATTTCTCAACCCGTTTTGATACATATGCTTTTGTTAGAGTCGTGATTCGCGAGATGATCCAACTAACCACATTAAATTCGTTAATTCGTAATTTAGTTGGATCAGTTAAAATGTCATGTAACGCTCATGGGCCGACCAACTAAATTCTCTTGTTAATTCGTTAATTAGCTGGGTCATTCAAAATGCCGTGGAACGCTAATGGGAGGCCAAACTCACAAATTGGTATTATGTTATTTAGCTGGGCCAATAAAATGTCGTGGAAAGCTCATGGGAATCCTTACTCACAAAGTTATTTTAGTATGCTAACAAATTGGGAAAATAAAATACCATGGAAGTCTCATGGGAAGCCCAACTCACCAAAGAAAATTCGTTTATTCATTTACTCGATTTCATTTAAAACCAAATTTTATGATATGACTTATTCACTTACTTCAAAATAATTTAATTCTCATGATTCGACACAAATCCTTCATTTATAAAGACAAGGTTACCACAAGTTATTTAGATAGTTTACATTTTATTATTCAAATGGTTTTCTCATATTCATTTGTATCATATTTTAAAACTATCAAACACATTTTTAAATTTTCACCCTCAATATTTATTTTTAACATTTTAGTACTTCATGTTTTGGTTAATCTCATGTTACTTCTCATTTTCATCAACTTACCCTTCACCTATAAATCTTTATTTTTGGTCATCGTAGAATGTATTCCCTAAGAAACCATCGCCGCCCCCTTATATCAATCATATGGTTCTCATGACCGCCGTATGGTTGCTCGTATAGCCAAGGAGATAGTTGTTGCGATCCCTATAATAGTAACTCAAATTCAAAACATCAATGCAACCGGTCTAACCTTTTCCACTAACCTCTCTGCTGGTAACTATAACCATTTACCTCCACTCACCCACACGACAAGAAACGTAAGAACCTTGCTTCAGTTAAACCTACCCAACCGCAATCCTCTTCAACTTTTCCGAACAAGAAACCCTATAAGGGACCACATCCAATCTTCAATACTTGTAACCGTCACCACCCGTCCAACTCCACATGTCGTCTTTGCACCAGTTGTAACCATTATGACCATTTTGCTCATTCTTGCCGTCAAACCCCGAGTGCACTAACTTCCCCAAAACGCTTTGAGACGCCCATTTCTTGAATGTATTGTGTTGTCTGCTCAATCCGGTGTTGCAACTATGTGTGTCTGCTACCATTGTGGAAACCCGAACCATCTTCGCAACATGTGTCCTCGTCGTGCATATCTTCATCAAATCCAAGCCATGTCAAATCCAACATCCTCGTTTTCCCAATCTATTATGGTTCAAATCATTCAAGATGCTCAAGTTCCAAGGTTTCAAGTCATGCGCAATTAAAGATCCAAGCTAATAGAAGACTTTCGTCGTTCGTCGTATTCTATCTTATTTAATTTGATTTTTGCATTGTACCGACTCTTTAATAATTTTTTATTGATGTTTTATGAATCATTGAAGTATTAGCTATTTTTATCTTCTATGTCTCTCTGGTGAAGTTTATCTTATCTCCTATACTAGATGTCTATTCTCCGATTCTTATCTGACCTGATAATTTGTCTTGTAATTTTATTCCAAAATTTTAATTCAAAGAATTTTTATTATCATTTAAAAAAATAATTTATCAAATAGTTGTTTTACAAAATTCACCATTTTAAAAAACCAAGTTATAAATTTTAGTATATTTAAAAGATGTTTCACTTATAATTCTTCCACCTAAAATATTTCTATTTTACCATTGAAATTTTATTTTCAAATGTTTTTGTAAACCCACACGATGGGCCGAAGCATGTGGACTATTCGACGATAAAAGTAATTATGGTTATGAACATAATTATCAGAGTCCTCGAATGGAAATCATGGTATGTGCAATTGTATGTCATAATAGAACCAAATGTAGTTTTGTGTAACGATACAAATGTTAAGATGATAAGGAAATTGTGGATACGCCGCTGATACAATATCCTATATATAGGTGCCCTTATCGGATTTTCATTCGGAGCGTTGCTTCGACTACTCAAAGTTCCATGTTATGAAAATTTTTATCTAAATGTTTTTCCTAAAAATTTAATTATATTTATACTGTTTTTTTAGTTTTCTCTAATTTCGGGACGAAATTCCCCAAAGTAGGGGATACTGTGACATCTCAGATTTTTTGTATTTGAATTCGTATTCATTTACCCGACTCGGAAATATATTTAAAATATTTTGTATTAATAAAAACTTTTATTTATTAGTATTTAACCTGGTTTTACTAATTTTTTATTTTCTTTACTTTCAAACTCACCAAACAATGTTTAGAAACTTTAAAAATCACTTAAAACGGCTAAAAATCGCATTTAAAAAAGTACATGGACTAATTTTGCCAAATCTATCCTATTTTTGACTAAACTAACGAAAATTAAGCTCCAAGTTATGTCAATTAATGTTTTATGTTTTAAAGCATCATAATTCGTTTTCATGTTGTCCAAGCTTAATTTTGTTAGTTATTATACCCAATTTTCTAACATATTTTGTTTCCTAATCGAGTTGATTATTTCAAAAATGCATTATCACTCTCAATATTTACTCAAAACATACTTCTAAACCCAAAAAACAACTGACTCTAGCCATCCCATCCATATCCCACGAAATCCCATTCCCCATCATTAAATTCTTCAATTAATGGATTTCATTCAAGACTAGTTAACTTTGGTGTTCATGATTTCATTGGCCAAGAATTTCTCTTAGTTCCAATCCTTATTTGGGTACGTTGTCTTCTTCAATACTGTAGTTTTTTTTATCTCATTTATAAAAGCCCTCAATCAATTTATGACAATGATGGGATTTACCATGTCACTTGGACTCCGACCCGGTTTAAGGCATAAAAGTCAATTTCAAAGGTTTTTCAATTAATACTACTTCTGTTCAAAATTTGCTTTCGGGCCAGAAGACTTTTATGTTTATTTTAAGATTTTGAGTGTACTGATTAATACATGACTCCTGAATCGAATTTTGGAATCTGATCAGTACCAGCTCGCTTATTTATTAAAAATCTCATACCCGGAGTTTTATACATCCATTTGGATTGATTCCAGCGACTATGTTCTCGGTTTTTAATCTACTTTTATTTTGTATAAGTATCAGGTCTTTTTGGAATAGAATACTTGTCGTGATAACCTTGCTTATTTATTTTATCTCTAGGTTTACTCGCTTAATCATCAAGATGAGCAATCACTCCCCTATTTTACCGTTTTTAAATAATTTTGGGGAATCTAGCTATGTGTATCTTTTATTATTTTTCATACTACATATTACCCATACTAGCAAATCATGATTATTGTGTTGTTGATCAATGAAATGGTTATTTGCTAATTGCTTACTTACTTATTTGTTTAATTCTAGCATTTGAAGAGGTCTATCATTGATTCTAGCATGTGTTGATTCTATCAAGCCGTCGTAGTAGCCATGGCCCGTTTGTAAGGCATGGTCAACTGACACCAATTATTTGTTTTCATTTAATTGTTGATACTTAAGATAATGATTTGCAGTTTTTATCTCATATTATATTTAGTGTTGAAAACTGGTGATTTTATCACTCAACCTCGTGTTGACAAAGTATATGTATTTTTACGCATATTGCAGGTTATTATTTGGTTTGAAGTGAAGATTGAAGATCACATAGATTGGCTATAGGTTATATATAAAAAAGACAATTAGTTTGATTTATTTAATTATTATTTTTATTTATTTATAACAAGTTGAGACGATGCGTATTTGATTGAATTTAAATAAATAAACTAGATATTATCATATTTAAATTGTATGATAGTATCTTGTGAGCTGTGAGCAATTAGTTCGCGCCCCAACATTTTCGCCTTAGGTTTGGGTGTGACACTATATAGTTGTTATTAAAAAAATGTTGATACTTTGATACATATTGTTGATGAAACTTTGGAATTATTGGTTTCAAATCAATGGCTTATAACATTAGCAAGATCTATGTCAAGTTACATTGAGAAGACCCTCCTTCTTCCACTTCTTTCTTTGCCACTATTCCGAGTGCTTTCATTTTCTTTCTCCTTTCATTTCCTTCGAATCCAACGTCAATCATTCTTTTTATAGCCGATTTTACCTGCCCGGGTCACCCCAAATCTATCCCCTCACCCTAGTGCACTACAGTGGGTGAACCAACACTCACACCGAGACAAGGATAAGAGTCCGACACTCCAAACCTTTCCCCCTTTTAACATCTTAACTTTTTTTAACATATTCTTGCTCCAACACCTTAAAGCAATTAATTACCATTCCATAAGTTCGTGACTCGGTCTTTCATATTCGAATATAAAATCTTGACTCGGGTTCTCTCACCTTTTCAAGTCTCTCACTTGTGAACTGGCTATGACTGAACTTGGGTGAAAGCTGAGCTCGAGTTATCTCAATCCGGTCGGATAGCCATGGGAACAACAGGCTTTGACTTGGGAAATTAATATGTATAAGTATGCAACTAAAGATACATAAATACAAGTATTCTAATTGGTATAAAGTTAAAATACAAAGAGAGACAAAATTAAGAAATGTGAGAAGGATTTGCGACCACATAAAAACCCCTTAATAAAAATTTCAAAAAAATAAAAAATAGAAAAATCATAGCTCAAAATATAAATAGAAAGCGAAAAAAATTTAAAAAAAAACAAAATGTTCCCCCCGTCATTCTCGTTAAAAAAAGCAAAACAAAAAAACAACTCGCCGAAAAAACACAATGCCGAAAATGAACAAATAACACAATGATAAATAAAAAAGACACAATAGGACGCAAAATTTAACACAATGTTGAGTAATATAACATAATATCAAGATAAAAAGACACACTGTAAAGGAAAAAAAGACATAATCAATTACAGACATAAACATAAAATAAAATGATAAATAAAAAGACACAATGCTGTTTTTTTCCTCAACATTGTGTCTTTTTCGAGGTTTTATTTAGAACGAGGAAGATGATAAAAACAGTTTTGTGTTTTTATATTTTTCATTTTTTTATTAAATTTTGAGTTATGATTTTTTTTAATTTTTCATTATATTTTTTGAGGAGGTTTTGTGGCTAGAAATCTGTCTCATCCTTCTCATTTTTGTCCCCCTTTTTGTAGAATGACTTGACCCTTCTAATTGATGTTAATTAACTGGTAAAATTACATAAATAAAAGAAATTCATTTTGACAAGGAGAAAAAAAATAACTTATAAAATACTAAACATGGGGGAAATATGAAAGGCCAAAATTAGGACTACAAATGATGAAATTCAAGTTAAATAGTTGTGGCATACCGACAATGATTGTTTGTCACATGATCTATATTGTTCAAACGTATCTGTGTATGACTTGTGAATTTTGTTACTTCAAAAGTAGTAGAGTTATGCTTGTTTTAAGGCGACCATTTTCCAACAAAACACTAATGTTTACTTAGTTCGTTAAATCACACAATAATTAAACACATAAAACTTACAATATAACATGTCTCGTACACTATATAGCTGCTACTCGAAAAAGATTGATACTTGGGTACACATCATTGCTTAAAATTTGAAAACACTAGCTTCATATCAATGGCTTGTGGCTTCAAACATTTGCAAGATCCAATAGACCTTGTACAAATAATGCCAGGTTATGGTGAGAAGACCCTCCTTCCACTGCTTTCTTCGCCAACATCCCGAGTCCTTTCGCTTTCTTTCTCCTCTCATTTCCTTCAAATACAACATCCATTACCGTCTCTATAGCCATTTTCAATTGCCCGCTCTTCACGGTGACCCCAACTCTATCTTCCTCTTCCCAATGCAGCACTGCAAGTGCACCTACACTCACACCAATTCCCAACACATGAATGATTAATTTCTCGTTTAAGAATTGTTCAAACTGTTGAGGCCAAGTGATCATAGTGTTAGGTATTAAACAGAGTCGGTACGCAGCGGAAACACAAACACACACGCACAAACGAAAGCAATAAATAAGAGACACGAGATTTTACGTGGTTCGGTCAAGGCGACCTACGTCCACGGGCTGCAACTAGGGTATTTTATTAAGCAAGGTACAAAGATTACAATACATGACCATGATATATATATAGAACAATTAGGTTAAATGACTTAGGGACCAAGAAAATGTAAAATGGGCCATCCTCCATAATTAAACGGGCCACCCTCTTTTGTCTTCTAATTGTCAACCAATGAACCCGGCCCAAAGGCCTTCACTAATCCTAACAATCTCCCACTTGAAGGCCTTGCGATAAACTCTAGCCCGCCATTCAAGTACAAAGCAACCCAGTCATCAGTATTATCAGTAATCTTTATTAACAAGTCTTACAAGATTCCAGTTCCCATAAACAAGCTAAGAGTTACCACCTAGTTGCAGCAACCCCCTTCAACATCAAGTACCAGAAGGGCCAGTTGAAGCTCCACCGAGCCCCAACTCATCAGCCGAAACTGATCCGTCCTCTATCTCAACTGATACGCACGATCCACCAGATCCAGAGATAACCCGAGCACCACTACCACTCTCCTCTTTCAACAAGAGTTCCCTAGGAGAGATTTTAACAATTGGAATAATGATCTTCAAAACCCAATGTTGTTTTGAAACTGTTCCCGGAACACAACCCGTGCTCCCACTGTCACCAAACCCCTGACTTGTTTTAGACCTTCGACTCGCTCAGCTTGAATCACCTTGGCACCAGGCCCTACTCTTGCAAATTGAAACTTATATTGCCCCTTCGACTCAGCGAACCCGACTTTGTTTTGAGGGACGATCATACTTCCCTCAGTAGGCACCTGCACCATGTATAATGAACCATACCTGTTTCCACGAGCAATAACCAGACTACCTTTAGTTACCTTCCATTTACCTCCACCAAACTTTACCTCCATGCCTAGTTCATCCAGTTGACTAACAGAGATAAGCCTTCTCTTCAACGATGGAATAACCCTAACATTCTTCAAGTTCCATACGGTTCCCAATGGAGTTACCAAATTAACATCCCCCATGCCCGTAACATTAAGAACATCACCATTAGCAATACGTACCTTCCCAAAGTTACCAACCTTTAGATTCACCATCGTCTCCCCGCTGTGCGTAGCGTGAAACGAAGATCCGGAATCCATGACCCAAGAGTCCACCATGCAATCCACACTGCAAAATAATGCCTCGTCATCACTGACGCCTTCATTAACCTGTTCAGCAGTGTTCACCTCAGAATCCTTTCCCTGTAATTTGGTTTGGACAATCACTCTTAACATGCCCAACTTCATTACACCTCCAGCACTTCACATTCTTCCGAGTTCTAGACGAACTCCTCCCCCGACTCCCACTGCTCCTGTTATTTTCCCTTCCCCTGCCAGCATAAAACATACCAGAAGATGATCCTCCACTCGTGCTTTTCCAGCGAACGTCTTCACCCAACACAATGTCTCGGACCCCTTCAAATGTCAAACCATCGGCCCCCGCAGAACTAGTAATGGCCGTTACAGTTCCAGACCAACTCTCAGGCAAAGAAGATAAAAATATAATAGCTTGAGTCTCATTATCCAATTTCATGCCCACGGAAGCTAACCTTGACATGATTGAGTTGAAATCATTAATGTGACCCGTGACTGAACTTCCCTCGTGCATCCTTGTCATAAACAATTCCCTCATCAAGAACACCTTATTGGCTGCAGACGGGTTTTCATACATATTTGACAGAGCCGTCATCATACCACGAACTGTGGTTTCTTTCATAATATTAAATGCAACGCTCCTCGTCAAAGCCAATGTAATTTTACCTCTAGCCTTCTTGTCCTTTGAGTTCCAAATTGCTTCTTCGGCTTTATCCATTTTATCCGGCTTTTCCTCCAATACCATATCCAAATCATGTTCACCAAGTAACGCCTCTATTTGCATTTTCCACCATGCAAAATCAGTCCCGTCAAACTTGTCGATTCGAACCTTCCCGTCTTCAGACATCGCAAACGAGAAAAAAGGAGAAAAAACCAATAAACAAAACTCTAACCCAAAACCCGAAACCCGATGTCCTTTCTTGCAACCCCGAAACTTCTGTCAACAAATACCCAAACCACACAATCAAAGCAAACCCGAACAACAAACCGAATCTTAAACACCAAACCTTCGATTCTAGTCCGACAACAAGAAGCAGTCGACCCTACTTCTTTCTTTGATTAACAGTCGCAAAACACGACTGTAACACGTGGTATTCTCCTTAACGACGGCGTCGTAATTCCGGTAACAAAAAAACAATGACGTCTCCAAGGGTTTGTCAAAACCCTAAACACTTGAAAAACAAAAAGATTTGTTTTTTCTCACTGTTCGTCGAACAAGCCACACACAAAAAACAAATAAATCCCAATTTGTTTTATTTCTTCTTTTTTTTTTCTTTTGCTTACTGGTCACGACAAAGTCAAAAAACACAAAACAAACCTTTTTGACTAGTAAATTAATTTACCTTGAACTTCTTGGAAAACGTGCCACACCAAAAAAAGAATTTGCAAGGGTTACGAATAGGATTAACAAACCGAAGATATTCTCGTTCCGTCCCAGTGCACTCGTGTGTTTAACGAACCTTCAGCTTTGATACCACTTGTTAGGTATTAAACAGAGTCGGTACACAGCGGAAACACAAACACACACGCACAAACGAAAGCAATAAATAAGAGACACGAGATTTTACGTGGTTCGGTCAAGGCGACCTACGTCCACGGGCTGCAACTATGGTATTTTATTAAGCACGGTACAAAGATTACAATACATGACCATGATATATATAGAGAACAATTAGGTTAAATGACTTAGGGACCAAGAAAACGTCAAATGGGCCATCATCCATAATTAAACGGGCCACCCCTTTTGTCTTCTAATTGTCAACCAATGAACCCGGCCCAAAGGCCTTCACTAATCCTAACACATAGGAGCACCAACTGACACCCCTTCCAAGACAGAGTTCCATCCACAGTGTGTCAAAACCCTCCTACCGAAGGGTGCGATAGGATTTGGAATTGTGGTGCCCAATCTCTTATTATGAGACCTCTATCGTTTACTCTATTTTCAAACCCGCTTTCTAAATACCATTTCTCAACCTCGTGAGCTCTCTCGCCTGATTGGATCACCCATATGAATGGGAATTTGGATGCTTCTAAGGCTAACCCGCGCTCGATGATTTGTGGAGGGGTGACCAGGCTACTAGTGCCGAAGCATGCGTACACCACTGATCCCGATTCCTTGGAATCAAGCCATTTCAAGTAATGTTAACCATCATTGGAGGTATTGTTTCCTCTATTCAAATCGTTATTGTTTGACAATGATAATGGTCCTAGACACCATACCTTACCACCTTTCAACTTCTTAAATTCCTTAACATATTCATGCTCCAACTCTTCAAAACTATTGATCAACATCCCATAAGCTCTTCACTCGGTTTCTCTCACATGTTGAAGTACTTCTTGAACTTCAAAACTACGAGTATTGAACTCAGGCGGTAGCTGAGCTCGGGTTACCTCAATCTGGTGAGGCAGCCCTAGATGGAAAAAAAGGCTCAGACTTAGGCAAATCATAGAACACCTTGAATCGATGCACATAGATGATGGTAGCTAGCTGTTTGAAACAACTCATTCCATCAAATATGGCCCTAGGAATCTTATACTTTGTTGTTGTGCCATCGGTCCATCGCATGAGTTTATCAGGTAAAATACAACATGGTCTAGGATTTAGCAATTCAAAACTTTGTTCAAGTATTTCTTGAAATATGCGAATTGCAGCTGAAAAGTTTGGAAATAAACTGAAACCAGGTAGAGCATCATGCACTTTCGCATCCCTCTAGTAGTCCATTCTCGGTCCTCGGAAATTGAAGTTCAAGAAACCTCACTGGGAGTCCAGAATGGATGTGCTTTTGGAGAGTAGAACCGTATCGAAGGGTGTTTAACGGTGTGGTGACGATTGTGACCATAACATTCGGTCGCTGCGTAGCAAGTTGGCAATGTCAATCATCAGGATGAAGTGGCCGGGAGCTAGAAGGGAACCAGGAGGAAGTGAATGTAGTTAAATGTTTCAGAAATCATTGCCAAGATTAAGGAAGATAATTGTTTTGATTTGGTTTTTGGTTTAGTGGTTAGGGTTGGGTTATAATAAGATTAGTTTTCCTAGGAAGGATAGGAAATAATCTTGTCCATTCATTTTAAAATTGAATGGTTGAGATTATACATAAGAGATCATCAAGTGTAAAACAAGGGTTAGGGCATAATAGAAATAACACATTTGTTGACTTTCTCTCTTCACATGCAAGGCACATGTCAAATTCCCGCATCATTTTAAAACGTCCATAACTTTTTTATACGACATTTTTTTTTCAAAACAATTTCACCATAAAAACGAGTGATTTTTTTTATCTTTTATATGAGTACCATATTTCTTTATAAAAATAAAAAAAAATTCGTGGGTTTTTACAAATTGTGTTTTACCATAATTGTGTTTTACAAAATTGTGTTATACAAATGTGTTTTATTTTTTCATAATGTTTTTTGCATTGTGTTTTTACATTGTGTTATTTAATTGTGTTTTCATTGTGCTTTTGTCATTGTGTTTTTATTTTCATAGTGTTTTTTCCATTGTGTTTTTTACATTGTGTCTTTTTCATTGTGTTTTTCATAGTGTTTTATTTTCCAACGAAATTTCCGAAGACTTTTCCGGCAAGGTGGTGGCGGTGGGCGGTGGTGGTTGTAGGAGATAAGTGAAAATTTAAGTGGGTTTTAATTAAGTTGGTTTTTGAAATTAAATTAAGTGGGTTTTCAATATTAAGGTATTAGACAAAAATACTCACCACCTTAGCCTTCTTAGAAAAATCAAACTTCTTATTTGATCTTTTCTCTTGGTGGTTATATATAAACAACCATGAGAACACGCACCTATAAGCATGGGCGGATCCAGTGTTTGGTCAGGGGGAGCGTTTGCACCCACTGAAGTCTATAGTTTCCTTTATAAATTTGTAATATATTAGGTCCAAAAACCCAAGTGACCCATCCAAAAAAAATTTAGTGACCCATTCATGATTTTTTCAATACCCCAAGCTTAACTTTTTAAATTTTAAGCCAAATTTTAAGCCCAAATGTAGTTTTGTTATGAATAATAAGAATAAAGCCCATATTAATTAGTTTAATTACTCGACCACTTTAATTGAAAATTTGGAATTAGTGGGAGACGAACAGATTAGGTTGATGACGGCTTCACATGTGGCATCTCAGGTTAGATTTATTTTGTAAATTGTGATTCTAAATTATTGATTTTATTCTAATATAAAACAAACATTTTTGATTCATGGTTCATCACTTGTTAATTTATTTATTTTGTATTTGAATTCCACAACTACAAGGGGGTAGCCGGTTTCGATCTTTTGTTTTAAAAAAGAATGCCCTTTTCTTGAAATTCAAAAGGCGAACAGATTAGGGTGATCTTTGTTGTCTTATGGTGAATGATTATTTGATTTCTAGCTTTCTAATTTATACATTGTATGAGTGTACCGTTTATTATTATTGTTATTCTTTTAGTGTTTTACACTATTTAACTTTGTAATCCATTTTATTTGTACAGTAAAAGCTTTTAGCTATGACAACTATGAAAAGGTTTTTGTTATTGAAACGACAAACACCATCTTTCGGACCCAGTTTAGTTGATAGAGAAAGAATTTTAGATTACCACCCTAATCAAAGATACGAGATACGGAGAAAGTATTGGCTTAATGGACCTTGCCAACCAGGTGGACATGGTCATGTCTTTCCATATAGAAAGATAGGGTCTACAGAATGACATTTCAGCACAGATTGGTATGATAAATACGGTAATTGGTTAAAGTATAGTGTAATTTATAGTGTTGAAAAAGAAGCACTTTTAAGTATTACAAATGAAATCGCGTAGAGGTTAATTGTAATATGTATTTTGTTTATCTTTAATGAAATTTTGTTTACATTTCTATACGTAATTTGTTTAATGTAATTTTTTACTCGACCCGTTTCGGTTTGACCCGACCCATTTTGGTTTGACTTGTTTTAGTTTGAATTGACGAGTTCTAGGTTGAACTTTTTTTTGCACCCACTGGCTAAATTTTCTGGATCCGCCACTGCCTATAAGTTTGTAACGTGATCCATGTGAGTTGCAATATTAACAATGAAAATGATATTGTGTCTTGTTACAAGGACTACATTAATTTTGCATTAAGAAATAACAAGTTATATTATATATACTTTCACGCTTCACTAACCACACTTTTTAATTATAATAACTTTTATGCATTATAAAAATGGAGCGCTTTAGTTGAACTATATTTAGAAGTTAAAGATTCATCTCTACTATCTATATTGGAGTGCATTCTAAATTCATATAGCTCCTAAATGTGTCTTTCAACATTAAAAAAAAGGGTTGGAGGAGGGAATCCTTACCCCGGTACTCATTTGGATACCCATCACCCTACCCCGCAAGAGGTATGACGCCGGTAAAACACCTCCATTAAGTATGCGACAGATCTGGGCCGACCCTCAGGATGCCACTACGGCTTCCCTGTCTTAATAGAAATTCATTGGTGACGGTTACCTCAAGGCCGCCTAGAGTGGGATTCGAACTTGAGACCTTCCATAGGAAAGCCCAAGCCTTATCCAACCCAGCTAGACACCAATTGGTGTCTTTCAACATTAAGGAAGTTACAATTTGGTTTTGGTTATGCCTCACTCCAAAACCAACCTCGCCGAACCAAACTGAAAAATTCAAAACCGAAAACCAAGAGCCGAACCAAAATATAACCAACCCAGGCTAATAACCAACAGTTTGGGTTTTTATTTCTTTTCCAACAAACTCCCAAACGACCTGAACTGAACTTTAAAACCTAACCAATAGTATATATACATAACATAAAAAGGATTTTGGAGCTATCTGGCTGGAACGAATTTGGACTTTACCAACCAAGTATTTAATTTCAAGTATTGGTTTTTTCTTGATATGCATGATCCATGTGTTGCATTTAAAATGAAAATTTCTTAATACAAACAGGTTTGCATCTGGAATTTTGCAAAAACAAATGAAGTTGAATGCTAATTACTCAATGTCTAAAAGTCGTAAGAGGATTAATCGTAAAATAGTCAAGAGATTTAATTTATTGGTATGTTTATCGGTTTCATAGTCTGATTTAATTGCATGTTTATCTAGTTGTATGAATTACTAGAAATTTGGAGTTTGAGTAGTAAGTTATTTAATATAAATATTTGGCTGGGCCGATGTAATTAGTGTCAATAAAATCGTAATAAACAGCTGAAAAGAGTCGATCTTGGTTGAGATCAATTTCTAACAATTGGTATCAGAGCCGTTAAGCTCATACCCGAGGGGACGAAAGCATAAGATCAATGTGTAACAAGAACAAATAATAACCAACTAAAATAAATAAGGAATCAGATAATAAAAAACTATTATAGATCATAAACTCATTTGATGCTAATGTTTATTTCGTTCACCAAACCGAGCTGTAATCAAACACATACAACTTACTATATATATAAACGCAACTCGTATATTATATAGGTGCTACTCAAAAAGGTTGATACTTGCACATATTCTTGACAATAATTTGGAAACATTGGATTCAAATCAATGGCTTCTAGCTTCAAACATTTGCATGTTCCAACACATCTTGTACAAATAATGTCAAGTTATGGTGAGAAGACCCTCCTTCTTCCACTACTTTCTTTGCCACCGTCCCGAGTGCTTTCACTTTCTTTCCTCTCGTTTCCTTCGGGTCCCACATCCATCACTCTTTCTATTGCCGATTTCACCAGCTCGTTCTTCACGGTCACTCCAAATTTATCCCCCTCACCCCAATGTACCGCAACAGGTGCACCAATACTCACACCGATCCCCAACACTTGAACGATTAACTTCTCATTCAAGAACTGTTCAGCAAACTGAGGCCACGTGATCATAGGGACACCAGCAGACACCCCTTCCAAGACTAAGTTCCACCCACAATTTGTCAAGAACCCTCCAACTGAAGGGTGCGATAAGATTAGGACCTGTGGTGCCCAATCTCCTATGATGAGACCTCTATCTTTTACTCTATTTTCAGACCCCGTATATGATATCCATTTCTCGACCTCGTGAGCTCGCTCACCAGCTCGGATCACCCATATGAATGGAGATTTCGATGCTTCTAAGGCTAACACGAGCTCGGTGAGCTGTGAAGGCATGACCTGACTACTGCTACCAAAGCACGCGTACACCACTGATTCCGATTCTTTAGAGTCGAGCCAGTTCAAGTAACGTTGACCATCATCATAAGTACTGCTTCCTCTTACTGGTATACGCAAATCATCATCGTTCAACACGATAACGGTCCTAAACACCATACCTTTCCACCTTTCAACTTCTTAAATTCCCTAACATATTCTTGCTCCAACTCCTCAAAACTATTAATCACCATCCCATAAGCTCGTGACTCAGTCTCTCTCATTCGAACATGAAATCTTGACTCTCTCATTTGATTGAACTCGGGTGGAAGCTGAGCTCGGGTTATCTCAATCCGGTCAGACAGCCCCGGGAGAATAAAAGGCTCTGTCTCGGGCATTTCATCAAAATTACATGCGTATAAATAATAAGTAGATAACTGTTTGAAACAACTCATTCCATCAAATATAATCCTTGGAATCTTATACTTTACTGCGGTTTCATCTGTCCATGGCATATATTTATCAGATAATATACAACTCGGACGAGGACTTAATGATTCAAAACGTTGTTCGAGCAATTCTTTTAACATCTCAACTGCAGCTGCAAAGTTTGGAAGTAAATGTAAACCAGGTAGAACATCTGCACTTTCGCATCCCTCTGGTAGTCCGTTCTCGGTACCTGGAAATTGGAGTTCGAGAAAACGCACTGGGAGTCCGGAATGGATGTGTTTTTGGAGAGTAGAACCATACTGAATGGCGTTTAATGGTGTGGTGACGACGGTGACCATAACATTCGGCCGCTGTGCGAGCACTTTGGCCATGTCGATCATGGGGATGGTGTGGCCGGGAGCCAAAAATGAAGGGAATCAGGAGGAAGTGAAGCTGGTTAGCCATTGCCAAGATTTAGAATTATAAACAATTTCTATCAGTAAGATAATTGTTTTGATTTGGAGTATTTTCAGAAGTTGGTTTGGTGTATTTATAAACAACCAAGAGAACTAAGGTTATCCGTGTAAGAAATAACATGTTGCAATATGTATACTTTCATGCTCTACTAACCACACTTTTTAGGTATTTCAAGTATTGGCGCATGATCCATGTGTTAGCATTAAAAATGAACCGGCAAATAGCAAATAACATTGTTGTGATATGCGTACGTGGCTCCAGAACCAAACCGCACCGCACCGAGTCAAGCCACTTTTCAAAACTGATCCAACCAAAACGAACCGAACTATAAAACCAAACCGCACAATGCTGGCTCAACTGTTGTTTAGCCCAAGAAGCAGCCTAGCCCAATACTTAAAAATGTTGTTTAAAGGGTTACTTTAGAATTATTAGGTTTCTTGTTAGCTAACTTAGAATTATTAACATTATAAATAGATATTGATACTGGATTAAGGTTTCATAAAGAGAAACAACAAAAATTGTGTAAGAGAGGTTTTTGAGTGAGATTTCCTTTACGTAACAATATTGAGAGTTTATACAATAATTGTCTTGTGTATGTTTCGTTATATCAATTCATTCATGTCATTAATAGCGATTAAGCTCTTTTCTTTTTCTGTTTTTCGATGAAGAAGTCTACCCGATCAAGCCGTGACTGAGAAGAAAAATAGATTTTTTTTAACATTTATGGCATGTGGGATGCCACTGAACCGGGAACACGGATGGATAAAAAGAAAGAGAAATATAACGATTGCATTATTTTTTCATTCGGTGCATATTGGGCAAGTTAACGGTCTTGGTTCGACTAAGGAGACGTGGGAATCCATTAAAACCCGGCATCTAGGCGCCTAACGGGTACGCAAAGCAAGACCCCTATTTCTAATAATCAGAATGAACTTGCAAAAATCCTCCTGGATTTGTCATCATGATTGTGTATTGGAGTTCGTTTTTAAAACTTTAGGTCGACATTTATTTGGGAATTGAATATTTGAATTTAATATATATAAAAGTCGGAGGGTTGGCTTGCAAAAAGTAAGATAAGAGGAAGGGCAAAGATAAAACTGGTGTTTTACTTCGACTAAATAGTCAAAGATGATAATTAATGCATAACTTTAGTGAAAGAAATCCAACAATCTTGAGTTAAATATCTTGTTTAATGTACAACTACATTTCATGTTGATTAAGCTCTTTGCCTCTTTCCATAGAGTAACTTTATATTGGGCCGTTGAGTCAAACTTTGCAAAGTTGTATTCGACCCCAAAAAATCAAGGAAATTGAATACGATGTTAGGTGTCTAAGGCTCTAAGCTTACATGCAAAACTCATCAAAACTACGTAGTTTTGACTAAAAATTTCCTAAAATTCTTCATTTAGTTAATATTTCATATTAATGTAAGATTTTTTCAATTAGTTACTTGCATAAAAAAAACTCATATCACTGTACCATTCATATATAATTAATGACGAAAAAACAATAATTTTAATTTCTATAATCGACCATGATAACTTATATGAGCGACACACACCAAGCAATACAAGCACCAAGTTTTAAACCATAATCCTCATTATCTATTTTATATTATTGTTTGTTCATCTACGGAAGACACTTGCCATTTTTAAATTACGGATTTCAGTTTTATAAAAAAACTCTACCCAACAAAATATGACTAAACTCCACTATTTATTAATTAAAAGTAATTATTAATATACTAATTAATGATAACATTGATTATTAATACTAATTGTAATTAGTTATTAATAAATAATTCTTTTAATAATTAAAATTAAAAACATATTAATGTTTTTAATAATACAAATCACTTTTCTAATAATTAATAATGTCTTTCAAAAATAAAATAAATGTAAAAAAAAATACAATACATATAAAAAAAAGGAGACTAAAGTGTCAATCAAAGTTATACATCTCACTACTCATACTAGTCATTTGAAATGACGGATGTCAAGAGGACACCTGTCATTTTAAATGGCAGATGTCTATTAAAAACATTTTAATATATAGGGGTAAGCTACTTTGGGAATGGTGAGCAACCAATCAAACTAGCGGATGAAACTGCCATCCACCATTTGAAAATTGAAATGGCGGAATACAAAAAATATGTACCAGATTCGTCATTTGAAATGGCGGAACACCATGTTATTGTCCAACTCAAGAACTGATAAGATTTATATATTATCCGAGATCCGCCATTTCAAATGACGGATCTTCTAGAAACCATCACCAACTTTCATCTCTCCTAGAAACCATTTCACTCTTATATAATTTCCCAATTTCAAAAAAAAAATCGAAAAAGGCTATAGAAACTGTAATGGATGCTGGACTTGAAGGAAATGAAAGAAAGAAAGCGAAAACACCTGGGATGGCCTCGAGGAAAGCGATAGAAGAAGGAGGGTATTCTTCAGTGACGGAACCAGAACTTTATAATCGGGGGGTCATAATAGAAATGTTTTTTTTGTTAATGTACACAATTTGCTTTTTTTTACCAAACGATGTGGCAATCTCTAGTTGTAAATATAGGGCCCTATAGCTTGAAACCGTTGTAAAACGACTTTACTTTCAACACTCACAAAAACATATTTCTCAATATAACTCAATTTCCTCTCAGACTTCTTGTATTATTATTTTTTATTAGAATTCTATGGATATGAAGAATTCTTTATACATGGTTTGGGTTCTTTACCGAAATACGTGTCTACACATGCATTTCTATGCAAAAATAATAGAAAATTATGAGAAATTAAATTACATATAATAGTATTCTAATTGAATTTTGGTATAATAATCATAGCACTATCAATTTAATTACTATACCGGTCGAAACACAATAAATTAATTCAATGCTTATAATTTATAAAGGAAAAAAACTTTTACTAACCTAGAAAATGGAAGTAAATTTAATAAACTTATGTATTTGTTGCAAAAGGTGGAATCCATAGATAAGAGACTTGGTTTTTTTTTGGGGTTAGAACAGATGTGACAACAAACCTTTTTTTTTTTAAATATAAGATACAAATACAGTAATTAGTAAAAAATTAGGTTTTTAATTTGCCGTTTTCTTAAGGACCACTCACAACTCAATTTAACCCAATAATAAGCATTAAGGCTATACATAGTGGAGAGGCTACAAATTGTGGCGAATTAAGAAACGTGACGCACAGTCAGTAAGGGATGGAAATTTTTTTTAGGGTGTAATGGTGTACGGCTATAAACTGGGCCCACAGTATCTTTTTTTATTATTTTCTTTTTATAACTAAACTAAACAAATAAAAACTAAGTAAATTAAATAATTAAATAAAAATGTATTAAAATTAAAAAGAAATACAAAAAAATACAAAACCAAAAAAAATCATAACTTAATAAAAAACATAACTAAAAATAAAAAAAAAAGTACATAACTAAGTTCACGTTGGTTGGTTTTGGTTGTTCGGGTTCCATTGTAAGTTCACGTTCGGTTGGCTTTGCGAACCATGAAATTGACCGAAAGGAGGGAATGAGTGGTTTGGGTTGTTTCTAGGATTCATTTTGCTAGATTTTTTGAAGAATTTAGGTATGAATTGTGTACGAAACGGATATGAAATGGAGAAGAAGGTGTATGTTTATATATATATATATACACTGTTTTAATTATTTTTTTTTATTTTTGACCGTTGCCAACGGTCATATTATTAAAATAATAATATTTCTTTCCTTCTTCCGGCGACAAAACCCACCCGCCCCCGCCCCATTTCGGCCCAATATCGCCCCCCCAATCTCCCCAGTCGCCCACTTTTCTCGCCCACTACGTTAAGCCTAAGATACAGCTGTCGGTCTATCTTCTTTCTTTTTCTCTGCAACTTCCCAAAGCCTTAACAACATGCCGGACTACAGCTCTAGACCGTCATTCGCCGCCGCGCCGGAAAATATGTTTTCATCTTTTTTTCTTTAAACTTCAATGCTTTTTGGAGTACAATTAAGAGGGTCAACTATTTAAATGTGTTTAGCTTAGTGTCATGTAACCTTAAAATTTGACCGGCCGGAGGGTCAACTGACCCCCTGACCCTCCTGTAGTTCCGCCCATTCTCAACATAACTTAATATTGATTTGAAGGCAATGTTTCCTAAATTTTGGCAAGAATATATACCTATCAACCTTCTTTTAGTATAGCTTTATAGTAAGTTGTATGTGTTTGATTATAGCCCGGTTTGGTGAACTAAACATCAAATGAATTTATTATCTATTATTGTTATCATTATTATTTATTTTTTATCTATGTTAAAGTTTGTTTGTTAATCGTTATTCCACTTGTAATATGAATATTAGGATAGTTATTGACATTCGACATTGATCAACTGCTAACATTTGCAAGATCCAAAAGATCTTGCACTAATAATGCCAAGTTATGGTGAGAAGACCCTCCTTCTTCCACTGCTTTTTTTGCCACCATCCCGAGTGCTTTTGCTTTCTTTCTCCTCTCATTTCCTTCAAATCCAGCATCCATCACTCTTTCTATGGCCGATTTCACCTGTCCGCTCTTTACGGTCACCCCAAATCTATCATCCTCGCTCAAATGCCCCACAGCGGGTGCACCAACACTCACACCAATCCCCAACACTTGAACGATCAACTTCTCGTTCAAGAATTGTTCATATCGTTGAGGCCAAGTGATCATAGGGATACCAACCGAAATTCCTTCCAAGACTGAGTTCCACCCGCATTGTGTCAAGAACGCTCCAACTGAAGGGTGCGATAAGATCAGGACTTGTGGTACCCAGTCTCTTATTATAAGTCCTATATCTTTTATTCTGTTTTCAAACCCAGTTTTCGTTAACCATTTTTCAACCTCTTGAGCTCTCTCACCGGCTTGGATCACCCATATGAATGGGGATTTGGATGCTTCTAAGGCTAACCCGAGCTCGATGAGTTGTGGAGGTGTGGCCAGGCTACTAGTACCAAAGCACACATACACTACCGATCCTGGTTCTTTGGAATCGAGCCATTTCGAGTACCGTTGACCATCATTGGAGGTATTCTTTCCTCTACTCGAATCGTTATTGTTAGACAACGATAACGGTCCTAGACACCATACCTTTCCACCTTTCAACTTCTTGAATTCCTTAACATATCCGTGCTCCAACTCCTCAAAACTATTGATTACGATCCCATAAGCTCTTGACTCGGTTTCTCTCTTCCGTTGATGGAGTACTCGCAATGCATTATTACTAGTATTGAACTCAGTTGGCAGTTGAGCTCGAGTTACCTCAATCTGGTGAGGCAGCCCGGGTAGGATAAAGGCTCAGACTCAGGTAAATCATAGAAAACCTTGGATGCACGCAGATGATGGGTAGCTAACTGTTTGAAACAACTCATTCCATCAAATGTGATCCTGGGAACCTTAAACTTTTCCGCGATATCATTTGCCCAGAGCATGAAACTATCAGATATAATACAGCCTGGTCGAGGATTTAGCAATTTGAATCGTTGTTTGAGTCTTTCTTCCAACATCTCAACTGCAGCTACAAAGTTGGGAAATAAATGTAAACCAGGTAGAGCATCTGCACTTTCGCATCCCTCCGGTAGTCCATTTTCGGTCCCTGGAAATTGGAGTTCAAGAAAACGCACCGGGAGTCCGGAATGGATGTGTTTTTGGAGAGTAGAACCATATCGAACGGCGTTTACTGGTGTGGTGACGATGGTGACAACAACATTCGGTCGTTGTGCGAGCACTTTGGTCATGTCGATCATGGGGATGGTGTGGCCCGGAGCCATAAAGGGAATAAGGAGGAAGTGAAGCTGGTTAGCCATTGCCATTATAAGTTGTTTTGATATGGACTTTAAGAAGTTGGTTTGACGGTTATTTATATACATCTATAAGTTTGTAACGTGATACATGTAAGTTGCATTAACAATGTAAATGATAATCTCTTTGTATTAAGAAATAGCAAGTGGTGTAATACGTATACTTTAATTAATGCTCCACTAACCACACTTTTTAATTAAAATAATTATATTAGTATATTGGAAGTTTTCTAAAAGTGAATCGATCCTAAATAGGTGATTAGGTAAAGATTTTGGAGCTATCTGGTTGGAACGAATTTGGACTTGATCAAAAGTATTTAATTTCAAGCATTGGCTTTTTCTGATTGCATGATCCATGTGTTAGCATTAAAAATGAAAACTTCTATTTACAAACAGTTCTACATCTTGTTGTTATATGCGTGGCTCTTGAAACAAACCGCACTGCACCGAATCAAGCCAAATTTCAAAACCAATCCAACCAAACTCCAAAATCAGACCAAAATGAATCGGACTATAAAACCAAACCGCACCATGTTGGCTCAGTTGTTGTTTGGCCCATGTAACAACTCGACCCAAGAATTAAAAAGGTTTGTTTAACTGGTTACTTAATGGCCAAGTTATGATTATTAGGTTTCTTAACTAGATAAGTTAGCATTATTATAGATGATACCGGATTAGAGTTTTATCAAGAGAAACACGTACAAGTTATGTGTAAAAGAGGTTTTAGAGTGAGATTTCCTCTAAGTAAGAACATTGAGAGTTATTCAATAGTTGCCTTTGTGTTTCGTTTGATGAGTTATATTAATTCGTTTAAAAATTTGTATCAAAGCGATTAGTCTTTCTTCTACGTAAAATTTTCTTTTGGTGTTAATCGATCAAGCCGAATCATGGAAGAACTCTTCCCGATCAAGCTGTGATCGAGAAGAAAGATTGAAATTTTTTTTGAGGATTATCAAATAAAAAACCAGCTGATCGAGAAGAAGAGTTTATTAATCGAAGTTGTTGATTATTGAAGACTGATCGAAGTTGTTAACTACATTTCATATTGATTATGCAAGTTGATATGATGTTTCATGTTTACTATATTGAGCAACTTTAAATTAGGAGGTTGAGTCATATTTTACAACGTTGAATTTGATCGAAAAATAATCAAAATTGCAATCCATAATAAATATGTAAGTTAAACAAATCTACGATTCAAATGAGAAGAGGGCAACACTGTCACACCCTCAAAATCCGCTAATGGAGTTTTACCGTCAGAGGGTGTAAACTAACAGGATCGGAATCATTAGTTATAATCAAACACCACATTTAAAGTTTTCAAACCAACAAGACATTAAGTCTTAAATAAAATGCGGAAACGTAAATTTGTAAACCAAAAAGTTTGCGACACACAGGACGACTTAAAAACCCAAGTTATTAAGATAAAAATTAAAAGAAGTTTTCAAGCGATGGTGTTTAGCGAATGCATGATCGTATACCGCGCGCCCGCCTCGGCTACCTGAGAATAACATACTAAAAGTGTCAACACAGGGTTGGTGAGTTCACAGATTTATATAAATGAAGTGTTTGCGTTTGCGTTTGCGTTTGCGTTTGCGTTAACAGATAGTGTTAAGTCAATTATATATCAATAGGTAGCTAACCTATCAAGCATGTATTACTAAGTGTTCGACACCGAAGCTGACTGTTTATCAATTGCCTTGCCACCATGTCAACCACGACCATGGTAATGTCAACCTACAGTCGAGTTTAGAGTTGGGCGGGGTTTGTCAAACCCAGTAGTACTACTCAACAGTGACTCGCTATTATCCAAATATTAATCGGTTCGATGTTATGAAAGACTTTGGTTGGTTTGTTTGCCACTTAGCCTTACAAGTGATATATAAAAACTAAACAAAATCTACAACGTTGGAGTATGTTATCTCCCCCAAATAAAAGCGTTTAAAAAGAGTAAAAAGGGGACGTGAAATTCACTGTTTGCGAAGATAATCAAAAAGATCCGAGAAAAGTGCGCGTCACAGAAAATCCTCACTAGTGTTCTAAAAACAAAAAAGAGATTTTCTAAGTATTGAACTACGAGTGAGTCCCTAGACTCGACACATACAACTTATGTATGAGATGCGTTTCGTGTTTCGTTTGTGAAATAAGTGCGACTCGACAAACACGTTGTTGATACGTTACATGTGTGAACAACTACTTAAGTGTCAAGCATTAACATTGTACATTACTAGCAATTATCCCCCACAAGGGCAATTTGATCAAAACATAGCAAACATCGATCAGTTATGCACTTTTCGACAATTCAAGTAATACAGCAGCTAAATTGTCCAGGCAGATTTTCACTCAACAAGATTACTCTTATTAATAAATCCTAACATATCAAATAAATCACCAAAAATCATCACAAAAGTATACGTGGGTTGGGTTTTTAAAAATATTTTTATTATATTTTTATCATATATGGTTTTATCACAATGATCAAAACATCACAGAAAACACACAGCAATCATTATCATGCGCAACAGAATGTTATTTGTTATTCCTGTTAAATGACAAATCCAATTAATGCAAGACCAATTGGGTTAGATTCTTAACTCAAAATATTAACTTCCAGAAGTGGAAACAACCCATTTTGGTCTTGTAGTTTATGAGATATGTTAGTCGCCAAAACAGCTTACCAGTAGGCTTCCCGAATCAGACTTGCACAACAGATTTGTAAAATAATAAAAACTAACTTCTACACGTCCAAAAATTACAAATTTGGACTCTTTAGAAACTAGACTCGACCTACTACATCATAGAATCAAAAATCACTTCAGAACATGTAATTAACATCGACTTACAGTCATTTAAACACGGATCCAATAAACTAATAACCTTTGCACTAATAATCATACATGATATCCTAATTCATCAACTAACAACACATTTAGCACTTAGAGTTTATGATTTGCAGGTTTAATCATGAAATTAACTTATAGAATGGGTTAGATATGAAGCTTATTTACCTAGTTATCACCTTGGATCCTTCAACAACCTTGCAAACAACTTGTATTGTATGTGTGTGTGTGGTGATCGGCCGAGAATGATGAAGAGGGGGGGGGGGGCTGCTGCCGTCGTGTAGGGGAGAGGGAGAGAGTGGGATTAGGGTTGGGTGATTATGTTATTTATATATTTATTAAATATAATACATGTTACAAATCGCACCCTAAACTTCAAGTGAACTTAATTCTAGCATAACTAGCTTATAATATATTTATAATAAGAGGTTATACTATGCAAGCACACAATCATATGTCAACATAACACATATTTATACCGAGCACTTGTTTATATTATATATTGTTTGTTCACCAACGGTTTGAGTCGACTCGTGTGTGTCTCGGTGGAATTCCGAAATACTACTTGTGTAGTGATTGTCATGCGTTATCTAAACCCTAGTTTAAATGTAATGAGATATGCGTTATAGTTCGTGTGATCTTAAGTTTGAATTAACGGAGTTCGGATTAACGGAGTTAACCTGAAATTGACGAGTGTCACAAACACAGAAGAAGTCGAGGCAAACCATGAATCTATGATTGTTTGTCACGTTCACACAAAGTTTTAGGGCATTTCATATTCTCCGTTCAACTGTTATACTCGTTCAAAGTGATCAGTTCCTTTCCTAAGCCACAAGAAGAAGAAGAAGTGAAAAAAATGATGGGTAAATAACATTTAATGTATATTATTAATTTAAAAAGAACTAATAAAAGAAGAAGAACTGAAAAAATGATAGGTAAATAACATTTACTGTGTATTATAAAATAACTGAAAACTAGATATTACACTGATAGATATAATGATAAAAGCAAATCAACTAATGACAATATTTAAATTAAAAATGAAATAATGACTAACAAACAAACTTAACATGTATAAAAATCACATAATAGTAACTATAATAGATAATAAGCTCATTTGATGCTAATATTTATATAGCTCGCTAAACCATGCTATAAACAAAACAAACACAACTTACGCTACTACTTAAAAATGGTTGACACTTGGTACATATTCTTGTCAAAAATTTGGAAACATTGCCTTCAGATCAATAGCTTATGGCTTCTAACATTTGCAAGTTCCGATAGATCTTGTATTAATAATGTTAAGTTACGATGAGAAGACCCTCCTTCTACAGCTTTCTTCGCTACCATCCCAAGTGCTTTCGCTTTCTTTCTCCTCTCGGTTCCTTCAGGTCCCACATCCATTACTGCTTCAATAGCCGTTTTCACCTGCTCGCTGCTCACGGTCACCCCAAATCTATCCTCCTCCCCCCAATGCACCACAACGGGTGCACCAACACTCACACCGATCCCCAACACTTGAACGATCAACTTCTCGTTCAAAAACTGTTCTGCAAAAAGAGGCCAAGTGATCATCGGCACGCCAGCCGATACCCCTTCCAAGACTGAGTTCCACCCGCAGTGTGTCAAAAACCCTCCAACCGAAGAGTGCGATAAGATTAGGACTTGTGGAGCCCAATCTCTTAAAACGAGGCCTCTATCTTTTACTCTATTTTCAAACCCGGTTTCGGATAACCATTTCTCAACCTCGTGAGCTCGGTCACCCGCTCGGATCACCCATATGAATGGGGATTTGGATGCTTCTAAAGCTAACCCGAGCTCGATGAGCTGTGGAGGTGAGACATGACTACTGCTACCAAAGCACGCGTACACCACTGATCCCGGTTCTTTCGAATCGAGCCAGTTCAAGAAACGCTGACCGTCATCAGAAGTACTGTTTCCTCTTACTGGTTTACCCGAACCGTTATCGCTAGCCAAGGATAACGGTCCAAGACACCAAACCTTTCCCCCTTTTAACTTCTTAAACTCCTTAACATATTCTTGCTCCAACTCCTCAAAACTATTAATCACCATTCCATAAGCTCGTGACTCGGTCTCTCTTATTCGAACATGAAAGCTTGACTCAGTTTCCCTCACTTTTTCAAGTCTCTCACTCGTGAACCGGCTATGGTTGAACTCGGGTGGTAGCTGGGCTCGGGTTATCTCAATTCGGTCGGGCAGCCCTGGGAGAATAAAAGACTCAGACTCGGGTATTCCATCCAACTTGAATCCGTATAAATGATAAGTAGATAACTGTTTGAAACAACTCATTCCATCAAATATAATCCTTGGAATCTTATACTTTACCGCGGTATCATCCGTCCAGAGCATATATTTATCCGATAATATACAACTCGGACGTGGTTTCAACGATTCAAATCGTTGTTCTAGCAGTTCTTTCAACATCTCAACTGCGGCTGCAAAGTTTGGAAGTAGATGTAAACCAGGTAACGCGTCTACACTTTCGCATCCCTCCGGTAATCCATTCTCGGTCCCTGGAAACGGGAGTTCAAGAAACTGGACCGGGAGTCCGGAATTGATGTGTTCTTGGAGAGTAGGGCCGTACCGAACGGCGTTTACAGGTGTGGTGACAATGGTGACGGTAACATTCGGTCTTTGTGCGAGTAACTTCGCCATGTCGATTATCGGGATGGTGTGGCCGGGGGCTAGAAAGGGGATTAGGAGGAAGTGAAGATGGTTGATTGATTCAGAAGCCATTGGTGATCAATTAAGGTTGATGGATTATGGAAAGGATTTTGGGATTGTTGATATTTATATAGATAAGAATCATATTGACTGATGAAGATGAGTGTTCGTTCTAAGAAATTGCAAGCATTTGAAAGGTACGTGCATAAGAATATTGGTCTTACACGGTATTGTACTGCTTTGAAAAGTATGCAACTCAATTTTTGTTGGAACTTTGTTCACGTGGGACTTGTAACTGTAACAAGAAAGAAAAAGCCTTTGTTTATACTTTATAACCACCGGTTAAAGTTGATAATATATTGGGCTAACTAGGCCGTGAACAAAATGGGTGAAAGTATATAAATCGTTAACAAATACATATAATTTTAAATGACAAGATAAATTGTAGTATATTTTTGGAGACGAAAACACGATATTTATTACGTTCGTAACTTAAATACCCAAAAAAATGTAATGTAAAATCATGGAAACATGAAAAATTTATAAAAACATATATATTTCACAAATAAATGTTGTAATAAATACTGGAAACACATAATATAGAACTTAAGGACTTAACTTAAGAAATTATATTGTCAAAAAGATAACTAAAACTTATCATGTCGGTCGTCCTTACGAAGCATCATGCCGAAAATACGTACATGTTATATAAAAATTATAATGTTTGGATTTAGGCAAATTGGCTAAGTATTTATAATGGACCAAAAAAATGTTGCCGATTGTAGTGCGGAAAATAAACTAATGTGGTGTTAATATCTGTAGAAAATAATATATTTCTAAAAATTCAACTTTCCATAGGTAAATTAGGAAACCGGAATATTGTTTGTAGGAATTGATCTATAAAATGAATTTAATTAATCTAAGGAATTCAATAAACGGCCTATTATAATAGAGGGAAACCTTGAATTTGGTAACAAAGTATTAAAATTTCCATAGTTAAATTTAGGAAACTCAGAAGATTGCTTCTAGGAATTGATGTATTCAAGGAATTCTACCATTATAATTGACATATTATAATGGAGGGTTGTTTGAATTTGTCAACAAAATAAATAAGTAGGTTAAAACAATTCCATACATATTTTATGTGTTATTTTTCGATAGACAATAGCTAGTTGACTAAGAAATATAGAGGTTGGATTGGTTAATTGGTTAATATATGAATATTTTGGATGGTTTGAATTTTTAAAAAAAGAAAATACATTTGTTAGTAGAAGATCACCATACTGTTTTTGTGTCATAATTTTTGTTTTTGATATACAATACATAATTGAGTAAGGACACGACAAACTGCATTGAGTAATTATTTGAATATCTAACTCATTAACGTTAATACACGAAATATACAAACACAACTAATTATTTACGACAACCGTTACTTTAAAAGTGTCTGGCCACCAATATTGTGTATTGAATAGGAATATTGTCTCATGAATATGAATGAATAATAAAGTGTGTTGTTAAATAGTATTAATCTCTTAATAGTCAAATTAGGAAACACCGAAATTAGTTTATTTGAATCGTTTTTTATATTGACATACTAAATCGTGATATTATGATGGAAGGTGGTTTGTATTTATTAACAATGGAAATGAGTCTCTTACTATAATTGGATACATATTTTGTGCCTTTTTTTTATATAAACAATACCCAATTGACTAACGAATCCAAAAATTGAATTTATTAAGTATTTGAATATTTAAGGTTGTTTGAATTTTTTTAATAACGGAATAGGTTTCTTTCTCTAATTTCATACAATGTTTGTGCCATAATTTTTTATACACAATAATCAAAGTGCTTGACTAACAACTTTATTATCTGAAGTTACTATTTTATTGAATACCACTGTAACATCTCGCCCACGCTAGCTAGGGCTGACGAGTCAGTTTTACAGTATGTCAGAATTCAATGCTACATTTTCATTAATGATAAAGCATTACACTTTTACAATAAATATAAAAATTAGTACAAGACGTCGTTTATCTCTTTTTATAAAACTCTTGATCTTTAAAATTTTTCAAAGCCTTCGATTGATTCTTCGTGGATAATCTTGAATACCTAACGCACAAGAAAACAACAATATAAAAGCATGTCTAAGCGAAACGTTCAGCGGGTGGATAACGAAATCATAGACATTATAAACATTTTACGGTAGTTATGAATAGCCAAAAGATATGCACACATATATACATATATATAGACATATGCAGAGAGCTTAGGACCTGTGTACATTGATGCTCTCTTAGCCCATTCAAAAGTAGGGGAAATGTCTTCGTTTGCTATTGAGAACTGGGATTAAAAGAGTAGTAATTAATAGCAATGTATAGTAGTTGCATTTAGCAAAATATAATAAACATGAGTCTAATATAGCATAAGTTTTGATTTAAAGAAACACAAAAAAAACAAATGGTCAAGAAAGTAATCTATGACGAATCGAATTTACCTCCTTTAATCATGCCTAAAGATATATGATTTAACAATCCCCCCTCTACATGTTCTGATTTACATCAAACTACAAAATTTTAATCAACAACTGAATCCAAGAATCCAAGACAATCAACAATCACAATAACATAATCAAAACCCTAGACAAACCTGACTCATTATAGCCTGGTAAATGATGATTATTTCCTGGATATCTCTAACAATTTGCAATTATGCGATTCAATTAGGGTTGGATCGATTGAGATCATCCCTTCAGAGGTGGATTCATTCAACTGCGATTGAGATAGATTAGGGTTTTGATTCATAATAAAGAGACAAGTAAACGGATGGTTTAAATACCTTGACTAGTACATGATTCGAATACCGGCGGCGAGGGGGGGGGGCTAAATACATAACAGAAAACAGTTGGGTGAAAGGAAGCATTTGTCAGTTGGGGTGAGCTCAAAGAAGAGGATAAGTCAGTATTTAAAAGGGTGTAAAGAAACATGTTTTTAAGGCTAATAATGACAATTATTAATCAGTTTCATAAGATAGTAAAAACTTTTAATGGTGAACCGACAATTTAGTTCATTCCAATTTAAATTTCAATGAATGCAATAATTATTATAATTATTTCTACAATTCAACTTTCTTTAATTATCTATAAATCGTAACCGACTTATGTTTTAACTTTACTTGAATTTTCATTTAGTGGTATAAATTACTTACTCTATAACAATCATCCAATATTACAAATAAATTTTCAGAATACAAAAATTATTAAATTTAACATAATTAAATTGTTAAATTTAAAAAGCATATTTTCTAATTATTAGCTTATTTAACCATTTATTAGGATATGGAAAGAATAATAATTTAAACCGTTATAAACAATTAACATGCTATTATTACGTCATATGCACAAGTTTAAATAACCTCTCATAAAAAAATAAGTTTACAAAATTTGAAAAAGCGTTTTATTATCTAAATGTTCGTATAAAAACATAAAATTTTAGGGTTTTTCAAAAATCAGAACGGGAAAGGTTTCGGGTTCAAAAATTGACGAATGTCACCATTTACGAAATCATACAATAAGAACATGAATTATCAATTATCTATTTTATCAATTATCTCATATAACGAACAAACGGGTCATGAAATATTCGGATTAAATGAGTCATGAGTTATAACATATAATAAAGGGGTGCATTCAATAGGAGGTCTTATTTAATTTAATATAAAATTATTTTAAAAGTAAGAAATTCTAAGATTGCAAGTTATTTTATAGAAAATCCAATAATAGAATTAATAGAAATTAATATAAATGTGTTGTGTAATATTTGATTTTCTTTTAGAATTATTTTATTGTAAAAAAAATAGAGAAGTGATTGATATAAATGAAAATATTATGGTTAGACCAATAGAGAGAGGGCATGTGAACACAAACTCAATTGTTTTAATAGTATACTAAGGTATAGGCCTGTGTTACACACGGGTGAAAAATATGCCAACAAATATAATAAATTTAAACAACAAATTCAAGCAACACAAAACTTCTCAACTTCCGGACCAAAACGTTAACCATTTACAATGTCTAGATATTAAAAGTTTAAAGTTACAATAAGTTAGTGTACACTAAACCACCAAAAACATTAACAATAGACCTAAACATGTTCTTTCATATTAAACCACCATCAACTTATTCAAATATTCTAACCAAAGAAACTCATTTTGCTTCACCACCTGCAAATTAAAAAAAACAAGATCATCAATATTAAATATACCATAACAATAATAACATGTTTAAAAATGAAAGCCTGTGTTACACCATAGTATTGTAAGATATGAAGAATGTTATTTTTGTTAAACCTCGTAAATTTAAATATGGTTTTATAAAATAATCAAATTGAATAAAGCCTTACAATAAAATATTATATTTAGTATATAAAAGACTATAAATAACCTATAATACAAATATATATACCATATAATATAAGTTATACATTTATATTAAATAGGTACACCGTGTATATATAAAATCCGCGTATAATTATAAAATCTAAAATTAGAATTAAAATCTGGACCATAATTTTTGGAACTACCAAAAATTACAAATGCTTTAAAATTTGAATTTGAATTGCGGTCAAATGTTAATTAAGGCAGGAAACTGTTATTAAATAAAATTGATTAATCATTGCATTTTGAAAACCAAATCGATAAAATTAAATGACTGTCAAATTATAAGAGGAAATGTTAGTGCACGGTTTTGCGTCTAGAGTCTTTGTATTTACCGTTAATGATTATTTATCATTTAATGTAATATTTAATGTTTATATTTACCTATTTCGTTAAAGTTATGTCTAGTTCGCTAGGAATGTTAGCGAACTAAGACTAGTTCGTTAAGGTTAAGTCTAGTTCGCTAGGGATGTTAGCGAACTAAGACATTATAATGTATTCCCTCCTGATTCGTTAGGGGATGTTAACGAATCAGGGGCGGTTCGTTATGTTAAATTATGTAACGAAGGGGAAGCTGGTTCGCTAGGGGATGTTAGCGAACCAGGTCGTCCTCTATTTATAGTGAACCACTGTTCACTTTAAAAAAGGTTTTGAGAGAAAAATTTCAGAGAGCAATATAAGTTTATTTCAGAAAAGCAATTACTCTCTCTCAAGCTTCACATTAACGTTATTGATAATATATACACATATACAATACACTAAATCAAGGTTTATTATGAGATAGATCTTTAACAGTATAATTAACAGATCTGAGATCTGTGTTATTGTTATTAACTGTTAATCCGGGATTAAACAAGTGGTATCAGAGCTGTTGGTGCTCGATTTACACTTGATTTGGTGTTATATTTATTCCATTTTTTATTAGTTTTCGGTTTTGTTTGATTTTGAATAAATTGGTATTTGATTTGGATGAATTATGGACGAATTAGAGTGAATTTGTGTTGATTAAGGTATTGTTGAGGTTTGGTTAAGAGGAATTGAGATCTGAATTGGATTTGTATGGTTGGTTTTGATTTCGGTTTAAGTCCGAAACAGGGGTGTGATTATTGGTTAATTTGGATTGGTTAAGATGTTAATCGGTTACGAGGTTTTGTGTATTGGATTCGGAATTGGTTTACGAGTATTTTGGTAATTTACTTGTGCAATTTGATTAAGTAAAGAAGGTGTATTACAGATTTGGTATTATTGAGTTTCTGGGTTTAATCTTCATATTTTCTGGAATTTCGTTTGAAGGTTTGAAGATTAGAAGATGAATGTGATTCGCTATCTTCTTCCTAGTGATTCGCTATATTTTGATCTGTGATTCGTTATTTACAGTGCTAATTCGCTACCTTGTTCGTTAGCCAGTTCGTGTGAGTTATTGATTCGTGTTATCTAGTTCGTTAACTAGATTAACTGATTCGTGTGACACGTGTTCTTCTTGGGAATTGTGTCATAACAACCTTTGCCACGTGGCATAAGGTGTCAGAGTTTGTTACAAACGGTTGTAACAACCTGATTCGTTATAGTATAATTCGCTACAGTGTTGATTCGCTATCAACTGTAGCTGATTCGTTATCTTAATTCGCTAAGTTTATTTTAGCAATTCGTTATTAATTAATATCTGATTCGCTAAATTAATCTTGGTTAATTCGTTTGGTCATTTCGTTAAGTTGACTTGGTCAATTTGTTTGGTCAATTCGTTAAGTTGACTTGGTCAATTCGCTAAGTTGACTTGTGATTCGTTAAACCTTCATCACATTCGTCCTTTGAGTGATTCATTAATTTTATTTGTGATTCGTTAAGTTGACTCCTTAAGCTGACTTTTGATTAGCTAAAACACTCACCTCATTCGTTAAGACTTGATTCGCTACACTATTCACAGTTCGTTACACTTGTTCATTGATTCGTTAACCACAGTTTGTAGTTCGCTATAACTGTTCACATCATTTAAACTTGTGAATTTATTTGTCAAATATGGCTGGTATGTATGCATTGGCGTCTCAGAACATGTTGATGCAACATATGTTGCAACTTGATACCGAGATAGGTTCACATTCTAAATGTCCAAGATTGATGAAGTTCAGTGTTTTCGCCAAGTGGGAACCTCGGTTTCGTGCACAGTTGGGGTCTGTTCATCCTGACTGCTCATATTGTCTTAATGAGGTTTATGTTGCACCAATGATTGGTGATGATACTATTGGTTATACTCCTAAAGCTGTCTCTCAATACTCACAAGAAGAGAAGAAAGCTTTAGAAATCGAGATAAAAGCATATTCTACTTTGACTATGGCTTTACCAGAAAATATCTTTCATCAAGTTGGTTGTATCAAGAGATGTGCATCTTTATTTCAACATCTGCGTATGAGAAGCATGGGAAACACAGCTGAGAGTAAGAAAGTGATGCTCAAGTTTCAATTTCGAAACTTTAATTTATTGAAAGGAGAAACAGTTGAAGAGATGACTACAAGATTTAGTCATTTAATTGCTGAAATGGACAAGATTAAAATGGAAATTTCTGAAAGAGATAAAATTGACACTATCAAGAGTGTGTTTCCAAGTTCCTACTCAAAATTTCTCATGGTTTTAAAAGAGAATGATTATTTTCTGAATGAAGACTTGACAGCACTTGAATTTCTACAAAAGATCGAAGCTAGAGAATATGATCTTAAGTGTCAAAAATCTTTCAAAGAAAATCAAGATCCAGCTTTCTATGGTGGAAGTATGCCTCTCAGTTCAACAATCTCTCCAATCACTGCTTTTCTTACTCATGCTGCAAGTGAAAAAGAATCAGCTATGTTTAATGATCCAAAAGTTTGTTTCTACTCTGCTGGTAATTCGGGTGGTTTTGGAAGTTCAACCAATACTAATCCATTTGCTTCACCACCTAGTGTTAATATGAAGGAAGCTGAGCAAAACTTTGCTTTTCTGACAGCTTTTATGTCTTCATATGAAAACTTAGTGAGTAGTAAAATTGCCACAAGTGATTTAACAGATGAGGACTATGATCAGATAGATCCAGATGATCTAGAAATCATGGATTTGAAATGGAACATGGCGATGATCGTTCGTAAAGTTAAAAGATTCATGCAGAGAACTGGAAAAGATCTTCCAGCTTTAAACAAAAAGTTGGGTTTTGACAAATTAAAAGTAAAGTGTTACAATTGTCAAGAATTCGGACATTTCGCGAAGGAGTGTGACAAACCAAGGAAAGAATACACTGGACCTCGTGGTCAAAGTCAAAATACTTCTTCACCACGAGGAAGTGATGCTGAAAAGAAACCATCTTCTTCTATAACACAAGCAATGTTAGCAGACGAAACTGATTGGTCACAACGGCTACTATGCAATGATGTTCAAGCAAATTTGGCTATGTTTGGGTTACATGAAGATTTTCAAGATGCTACTGGTAGTGTGATGTCTTCCGATAATGATTCTGGTTCTGATTCTGATGACTCTTACGACAAGCCTTCTGAATCAATGTTTGCTTGCATGGCCAAGATCAATGAGGTTAGTAATTCTCTTTCTACTACTTCATTTGTTAAAGCATCATGTGTTGACTGTGAATCTAACAACTCTAAGTTAGAAGCATTGAAAAATCAAAATGATAATCTTATAAGAGAAATTGCTTCTCTTAAGGATACTTATCGACAATCTCTTGAATCTCAAATGAGATCTCGAGAAAAGATTGACGCATTGTCGACAAGTAACCACGATCTCAAAGCCGAGTTATCTGTGAAAATGACCTTTAATGATCAAAAGTTTCAAGAAATCTTGAAGCATCGTTCTAAGATAACTGAGCTTGAGAATGAGGTTCTTGAGTTGAAGAACAAATTGGGGAAATTTAGGAATTCATCTTTTCTGTTGAATGAAATTATTGAAGTATCTGAAAAACAAAAAGATTCTAAGAAAGGTATTGGTTTTGTTGAAATTCCACCACCATTTCAGAATGATTATAAAATTAATCCTTTTGCAAGAAAAGAAGATGATTTGATTCAAAAGGAATCTGTGATTTCTGAAAAACCTAAGATGGTTAAACCTGAAATTGTCAAACCCCAAGTTGCTCCTCAAAAACCTCATGTGGAAAGTAAAAAGGTCTTTGTTGAAAATGTTGACAAGGTGATTATTGAAGATGTGTTTGAACCTGAGATTATACACAAGAATAAGAACATTCCTAGTTCTAATCATATTCTTTGCGAACCTCAAGAGTTTGAGGAAGCTGTGTATGGTTCATTCAAATCTCAAATGAACAAGGAAGAAACTGTAAAAACCAAACCAGTGAGGACAAAGAAGTCAGTTAAACCAAAGATTTCTGACGAGGACTTAATGCGTTTCATTAATACTCCGAGTTCTAAGTCTTCTTCGGCTAGGGTATTTAAGTTAAAGGGAATGGATACGATGTTCACTGAAAAAGATATTCCAATAAGTATTATCAAACCTGAACTTATTGAGAGTGTTTTTGTCAATGAAACTTCAAAAATTCAAGAACTTGAACGTGTGTATGCTCAAACAAAAACATCAGTTCAATCTGATCCATTAACTAAGGCAAAATAATTTTTAAAACAAGCTAAGAAGATTAATTTTGTTAAGTCAACTTGAACAGATACACTAAAAAGTTTTTCAAACAGTTCTAATTTAGATTTTTATTTAAAGAAGAAATCTGACTTATCTGATGAGTTTGCTAAGAGCATGACTAAAAATGTGAGTCATCATTAATCATCTGCTTCATTTATTCCAATTACTTCTAAACATAATCATGAAGACATGCAAACTTGTTTTTTATGCGGTCAACAAGGTCATGTTGTGAAGAATTGTAGTCAACAGAACTATCAGAATCTTCATCCTTTTATCAAGGACAAATCTAAGCCAATTCCAGTGGTTAAGGAGATTCTGAAATGACCTGTGTCGTATACTGATGATACTCATATTTTGTTCTCTGATGTGAATCCTCGGAAGGTTCTTCATGTCAATGAGACACGCGGTCAAGTAAAACCAAAATTCATTCCAACTGAACCTATATGTCAAAACAAGAATTCAAATATTGTTCAGGCAGCTTATTTAAGACGAAAGTCTAGGAAGCCGGTAACTTATTCACAAGTGGCTGAACAACAGTTGAAATCTGTTAAAGTTAATGATCAAAGAGAAAACCAAAAGGTGCCCAAGACTGAGGCCTGGGCTGCCTTTTTGAACTAATCACTTTTGTTTGTGTGTAGGGTTCATCCAAGACCATTTCTGGTGAAAACTGGATCATGGATAGCGGATGTTCTCGTCATATCACATGGAATCTCAACCTATTAACCAACGTAAGAAATATTCAAGGGGATTATGTAGTGTTTGCTGGGAATTCTGGGGGCATGATCACACAAGAAGGTGAAGTTTCAAATGGTCACATTACGTTTGAGAAAGTGAATTATTGCGACAAGGTTGATCATAACTTATTGAGTGTATCGCAGATTTGTGATAAAAAATACACTACGATATTTACCGACAAAGAGTGTCTTATCTTGAAACCGGGTTATGTTATACCCGAGGACATAGTTGTCATGCGATCACCACGATCAAATGATATTTATGTCTTAAATATGAGTTCTAAGATATCAACATCGATTGAAACATGTTTTATCTCGAAAGCAACCGAGAAAGACTCGATTCTATGGCATCGTAGAATGGGTCACATACATGTCAGAAAGATGAATTATTTAATGGAAAATGACTTAGTTGAGGGTGTCTCATTAAAGAATTTTAAGTTATCTGATCACTTAAAATTGAATTCTATTGATACTCCTCTTGAACGACTTCATATGGATTTGTTTGGTCCAGTGAATCGTGCGAGTATTTCTGGAGACTGGTATTGTCTGGTAGTGACAGATGATTATTCAAGATATTCATGGGTGTTATTTATGAGTTCAAAAGATCAAACACCGGTTTTGGTACAAAACCTTATTACTAAGATCGAATCACTGTATAAACAAAAGGTGAGAAGAATCCGAAGTGATAATGGTACTGAATTCAAAAACACTATATTGGATTTCTTTTGTATTCAAAAGGGAATTCACCGAGAATATAGTGCACCTTATGTACCTCAACAAAATGGTGTTGCTGAAAGGAAAAATAGAACTCTGATTGAAGCTGCACGTACAATGCTTGCTGATTCAAAGCTTCCAGTTCAATTTTGGAATGAGGCAGTGAATACAGCTTGTTATACACTTAATCGGGTTCTAACAGTGAAACGACTCAAGAAAACAAGCTACGAGATCTTAAATAATAGAAAACCTAATTTAAAGTACCTGGAACCATTTGGGTGTCCATGTACAATGTTGAAGAAGGATTCGGGTAAATTTGAAGAAAAAGCTATCGAAGGGTATTTCTTGGGATATGCATCTCCAAAGAAAAGGGTTTTTAATTTCACATCTGGCTGTGTTGAAGAATGGTACCATGTGGACTGTCAAAAGTACACAACCCCTCCTCAAGGGAAAGGTCCAGACTGGATGTTTGACTACGATAGTTTATTTAATTCTTTTACTCCTTTGACTGAAAACATCGATGAAGATCTGGTTAGAGCATACTTTGAAGAACAACTGAATATTCCAGGTTCTTCAAGTTCTAATACAGTTGAAGCTCAACCAGATGCTCCAACTGAAGACTATCCAGTTGTTTCTTCAGTTGCTATTGATACTGTTTCTACTTCTTCTGATGATGATCAAGCTGAAATTCAAGTTATTGATCTTGACAGTGATAATGTTTCATCTCCCGAGTTGGGTGAACATTACACTAACTTATTTGATAATGTTATTGTTCCTGAGAATCCCACTCTTCGGATTCATGGATATCATCCACATGAAAATATCATTGGAGAACTTGATGTGGGCGTTCGTACACGTCATCAAGTTGCTTCATCAAGTGACAATAACATATTATGTGCTTACACTAATTTACATTCTTCGGGAATCGTGAATGTTGCTAAATTCAATTGCTTTCTCTCTCAAGTTGAGCCAACTACAGCTCGTAAGGCACTTGAAGATCCTTCTTGGGTAGAAGCTATGCAAGAGGAATTACAGCAGTTTGCACGATTGGGTGTTTGGGATTTAATAGACAAACCTGCTAGAGTTAAGAAAGCCATTCCGACTAAGTGGGTATTTAAGTGTAAGAAGGACGATCGAGGGGTGATTGTCAGAAACAAAGCACGTCTTGTGGTGCAAGGGTTTCATCAGTAAGAGGGTATTGATTACACAGAGGTATATGCTCCAGTTGCAAGATTAGAGTCGATTCGAATCTTCCTGGCTTATGCAGCTTATAAGAATATCAAGGTTTATCAAATGGATGTTAAAAGTGCTTTTCTCAATGGTGAATTACACGAGGAAGTGTTTGTCCAACAAACACCTGGTTTTGAAGATCCTGATTATCCAGACCGTGTTTACGTTTAAACAAGGCTCTGTATGGTCTACATCAAGCCCCGAGAGCTTGGTATGGCACGCTCGCCGACCATCTGACTGATAATGGCTTCAAACGAGGAACTGTTGACTGCACTTTATTTCATAAAACTGTTGGTGATGATCTTCTTCTAGTCCAGATTTATGTTGACGACATTATTTTTGGGTCTACAAACGATACATTGTGTAAGGAGTTCGAGAAGTCCATGCAAACAAAGTTCGAGATGAGTTAGATGGGAGAGATGAATTTCTTTTTAGGGTTGCAGGTTCACCAGTCTGCTCATGGAATTTTTATTCACCAGAGCAAATATGTGAACGACGTCTTGAGCCGATTCAAGATTTCTGCCAGAAAAATCCCTTCTACTCCTCTTCCAGTGGGTCACAATTTATCACCTGATGAATTGGAGGATTCCGTTGATCCAACCCTTTATCGTGCTATGATTGGTTCTCTAATGTATTTAACGGCTTCTCGCCCTGATATTATGTTTGCTGTTTGTTTTTGTGCTAGGTATCAAGCAAGTCCACGAGTGACTCACCTAGCTGCAGTCAAGAGAATTCTTCAGTATTTGAGGGGAAATCCAGACATCGGGTTGTGGTACTCCAAGGATGATATGTTCATTGTTACTGCCTACTCCGACTCAGATTATGGAGGATGCAAGATCAACTTCAAATCAACGACTGCAGGATGTCAATTTTTAGGAAACCGGCTTGTTTCCTGGCAGTGTAAGAAGCAAACAACGGTCTCCACTTCAACCGTTGAAGCTGAATATGTTGCAGCCTCGAGTTGCTGTTCCCAGGTTTTGTGGATACAACAACATCTTCGCGACTACGGTTTGAAGTTTCTTACTACTCCCATCTTGATTGATAATTCTGCTGCTATTTGTATCACCAAGAATCCCGTACAACATTCTAAAACGAAACATATCGAAATTCGATATCACTTTATACGGGATTGCTATGAAAAGAAATTAATCGATCTTGAGAAAGTACATACTGATTTTCAGAAAGCCGATCTGTTTACTAAAGCTTTTGACAAAACGCGTTTTAAATTTTTGCTTGATTTAAACGGATTGAAGACCCTCGCTGATATCCTTAAACAAGGATGACTATCATTATTTTCTGTCATATCTTTCTTTTAAAATTTATTTTGATTTTAGGGGGTGAAAATCTAGAAAATACAAAAAGAGTGTTTTCGTTTGTATAGATAAAACCCAAAAACATTAAAAATTTTCAAAATTCAAAAATATTGTGATTTATGTTCTTTAATGTTTTTCCTTTAAATATTTAGAAAAACCAAAAACATTTTAAAATTTTGAAAAACCAAAAAGAATGTGATTTATGTTTTGTACAGAAAAATCCGAAAATCCAAAAAGATTGTGAAGTTTATTTTGTCTATAAGAAAGTTGAAAAAGACAAAAATATTGTGTTTTTAAAGTTTGTACAGAGAAAAACCAAAAAGATTTTTGCAGACGTTTTTAGATTATTTTCTCGCTGAAAATTATGTCGGTTGTTTAAGTTTGTGAAGCATGCTTGCATGTCTTGGTCCTATAATTCACTTGTGAATTAATGGTTAGTCATTTATTTATTAACTTAAGTTAAATGGGGCGATTAAATTTATCTTTATTTTGTTTTTACGCTCCTCAAAATTTTGAGTTTTTGAAGCAAAAAGAAAAAATAATAGTACATTGATTATCTTGACCCCAAGTTCAGCAAAAAGTAAGCTTAAAAGACTGTGTGCTTAATTGCATTGGTGCATTGGTAGGTCTTAAAACAACCCAGTAGAGTAAAGTATGTGATATAAACATAAAGAAACGCCAAATTGAAAGGGGTGTTAGTCTCTAGCAAAAGTCTCGGTGAGGATGGCAGATATGTAATAACCGGTCATACTCAAGCCTTATATTTGTTGATCACCCAAAAACAAAATAAAGCAAGTAACAAGCGTTAAGATTCTGGACACTGTGAGTCTTTATGCGGCTTAACCATCTGGGTATTCATAAGCATGAATATTTCACTCGCTTTCTAGAGCAAACCCAAAGTCATTAAACTTGATCACCGTTGTACTTCGTACAATTTAAATTACTGACTTGATCAAAATCCGCTGTTAGTCATATAATTGTTCCTCCCTTGCGTGCGTCTTAATACCATTAAGAAACGTACCCCAGGGGATACAATGTATGTAAGCCGACAGATGGACTCGTGCATACTCACTCACAGTAAAGAAAACTTGATGCATTGCTCAAAATTTCTACAATTGGTATCAAAATTTTGATCAACAATATAATGGTTTAAATCAAGTTGGGGTGATTTGGCAAAAATCAAATTAAGCTTGAACCGTGATTAGAGGCTGATAGTTTCTGATATTCTGTGCTTTAATTGAACTATTTAATCATATCACAAAAATACTTGAATGTGTGTTATTAGATTTATGTGGATAACAATACCAATGACAGACTTATCGCTAGTCATATCGCTGAAATATAAAACTGTGATAGAAGGGCAATTTGGTCAATATGATTCTCTGCTCAAACTCGACAAAAATACAAAAATATGTACTGTTTTTGATAAATCACTGAAAAATACAAAAAGATTGTCTATTTTTGTTCGGATATTCTTCTGTAAATACATTCTTTAATTCTTTAAATTTTGCAAAATACCAAAAATATTTTCGTCTTCTTTATACAAAATACTTAAATAAATTTTTTTTAAGTTATGTTTCGGAAATCTGAAACATTTTTAACGTAATTGGTTGTCGGGATAAAATAGTCTCTTGATAACCTAATTTATTAATTTATTTAATTCTTTATTTAATTCATTAATTTGTTTTATTTATTTAATTTAAAATTAAATAAAAGAGTTTAATTCGCTAAACTCTCATTCGTTATATATGGATAACGAACTAGGTGATTCATAGAAAACTACCTTCTGGTTCGCTAACCTAATTCGCTTCCGCATTCTGTAACGAATCATCCCTTCGTTATGCATATTTAACGAATCATGACATGAATCGTGTCTTGATTCGCTACCTTTAATTTAACGAATCAAATTGCGATTCGCCCACTTAAAGTAACGAATTGAGTTAGCGAATGGGCTAATTCGCTAACTTTAAGTTAAACGAATCGTCTGATTCGTGCAAGTTGTGCCTAGGGTTTCGTACACTGATATATATGACAAGAAAACGAATAGTATTCCACTGTTCGTCTTCTTTCTTCATCTTTAAGAAAACTGTTCAAATTCTCTCTGAAAATTCGACCTTTCCGTTTGAATACTTCAAAGATCGATTTAAGTTTCTAAGGTATAACTGTTCTTGGCGATATCATTTTCGTCAAAAATGGCCATGTATTGACTGTTAAATTATGAAATTTCAGGGGTTTAAGAGTTTTAAACTTTTGAAACTCATTTGTGTATAATTTATGTTCATAATTGTATGATTTTGATATCTTTATGATCGGAATCACTTTCCGATACCCATGGTGGACTCTAATCAACATTTGATTATTGTTTGCTGGGTTAATTATTGTTGTGTGTTCTTGATGTTTACTGTTGGTTCGTTTGATCCTTAGCACATCTAGGTATTGAGTCCCAATCTCATTCACCTACATTCACTAGTGTGTTTCCGAGCTCAACGAGCTGATTATCTTGATGGTTCAACGATAGTTATGGCCTAATTGAATCTGGGTTTAAGATGTTGACTATTGTTGTTCATGTTAATTTTGACCTTGATTTTGTGAAGTCAAAGATTAAGTCTTATTTATGACCATTCGTTAGTCTTAGCGAATTGGAACTGTTTCGTGTCCAATTCGTTAAGATTTTACACGAACTAGCTTAGCGAATAAGATGTTACACGAATCAGAGTTTGATTCGCTTAAAATATAACGAACTAGAGTTTAGTTCGTTAAAATTAATTAGTGATTCGCTAGGTTTAGTTCGTTAAGATATTTACTTGATAGCGAATTGCCTGATACGTTATCCTTGCATAACGAATCAGTGTGATTCTTAACGAATGACATTTAAAAAAAAATTCATATGTAAATTAATTAATTAACTAAATTTAATATTCATTAAAGGATTTAAATCGTTTACTTTATGTAAATAACTTAATTACACATATTTATGATTATATATCCTAATATCTATTCTCATATTCGGTTTTTATAGTTAAACATGGCTGATCAAGAACAACAAAATCAACCGCCACAGGAACAACCTCCACAAGGACAACCACAACAACACGATCAACAAGCTGAAATGATTTTATTACCATTTGATAAGAAGCACAACATCTGTGCTTATGTTGATCACGACGTGACTGATTTAAGGACGTTCGGAGCTATGATGACTTTCTTACGCCGTTCAAAGATACATTATGCAATCACTACTAAACCTAAGGTGTATCTTAGTATAATCAGGCAGTTCTCGAACACGGCGGTATATGTTGAGGAAAATAATTGGGTTCAAGCTACAATTAATCAGATTCCTATCACGATTGATGTTGAGGTCATTCGTCGGGTACTTCAATTTGACGATAGTGATGATTACCCGAGTGAATTTGACAGGACGTTGGTTAGGGGTCTATTCACAAGATTAAATTATGGGGGTGATATTCGTCGGTCTATGTTGAACAAGAATGGGTTGTGTCCACCATACAAGTATCTGCTGCATGTTTTGCTTCACTGTATGAGTGGACGTCGAGGTGGTTTTGATGAATGCAGACTAAGTTTACAATCGGCGTTTGTGGCACTAATTCTGAACAAGCCATTCAACTACTCAGAACTTATCTTTGATCATCTGAAAGAGCAAGTTCAGCAAACTCTACCGTCAAAGAAGTTCTTGATGTATCCACGCTTTTTACAACTAATTATTCAGGTTCTGATACCGAATTTGGTGATTGATCGATCGTTGGTGAACGATGTTCTTGATATGGAACATATGAAAGCTGAAACGGTGCATCGTATGTTAATATATAGAAAAGACAAGCCACAGGACAAACGGATGATTGGACATGTAATCAATCCGGATTACGTATATCCTCCTAATGAGCGCTGGATCCATGATGATTCGGATTCAGAGCGTGAAGGGGGAGAAGGTGGGAACAATGATGGTGGAGATGATGATGGTGACAATGATGATAATAATGATGATGGTGACAATGATGATAATAATGGTGATGGTGGAGCTAGTGAACGTGCTCTGAAAGAACAACAGGATGCAGTCGATGCTGCCCTAGCTGCCACCATGAAAGCTCAGCTAGAACGCAAACGAAAGGGCAAAGCTGTAGCTGCTGGTGAACCATCGAAGAAGCCCCTTGTGTCTGCTGGGGCTGGGGTAATTACTGGAACACCACCACCACTTCAATCAACTACTCAAAGCTCGGCGGTGCCGCTAAATACTAGCACTCCGATGCTCACCTTGACAACGACGATGGTGTCACATGAGAGGCTCGGTCTTATTCCTCAAATGGCGTTGACCGAGATACCGAGGCCTCCTACTGTGTTGTCTACAGTATCTTCCACCACATCAATGAGACCTCCTCCTCTGCCAACAACTACTCTTCCTCCACCTCCGCCGAGTGATGTCTCTTTTATGAGGATTACTCGACCTCAAGGACCTGTTCAACCTGTTCATCCATCTGTATACAACTTGCCACAAGGTCGTCAAACTAAAATGCTGCTAAATCTGCTACACTTATATGAAAATCAAATGGCAGCCGATCGCCAAACTCAAGAACGACTCATGGAGAATCAACGAAAAATGATGAGTTATATTTCGTTCTGTCAGAAGGAGACTAAGTCGTTGCGTGCGATTGTTGAGTCTCGGGGGGTGAAATTAAAGGAACAAGATGAGTTGATTTTACAACTAACTTGCAAAGAAGATGCCCTCAAGAAACTCAAAAATGACGATGATGATCCTGACGAATCTGATGCAGGAGGTGAGCCTAAACAATCGCATGGTTCACCCTATGTTGCTGGTGTTAGTGGCACTGATGAATCGAGCAAGCAGATAATTACCTATCAAGATCCAACAGCTGCCAAGCCAATTGAAATGATTGAGGCTAACACGGTGATATTTATTGATGGATCGGGGGTGGTTAGAAGTGTGGTGAACAGAGATGAGATAGAGGTCGGTGAGTTTGTTGTTAGATCTTTGACAAGGGAGCAGATTTCGATTCTGCTTGGGCTAAATGACGATCAGTTGATTGCTTTAGAGACTGAGCCCGATGTCGAAGTGATCAATGAGGATGAAATGGAAGTTGATCTGTTTTTTATGAATATGGATTTTATTTATGAGAACGAGGAGATTGAGATGGAGGATGTGACAGCTGAAGAGTACCTGGACTTATATCAACAAGCAAACGTTGATCAAGGTGCTCCGGTATTTCATGAAGACGTAATTAAAGAGACTGAGGATGAACTGGAGAAGATTGTGCAGCGAACTGTTCCCTCACTCAAAGAAATGACTGATGATGACATAGAAAGATGGTTCAAACGTCAGAAAGTGGGAAAGATCATCAGTGCTTATCGGTATGTAGATCGGGAAAGAAAAGATGCTACTGCTGCTTGGATTGAGGCTAATCAGGTGACTACCTTCAAGACTGTTTCTAAGGTATATGGTGATATTGTCTCCTGGCTCTTTGATTCAGACCTTAAGGTATGTATAGTCAAGTGGGAAAAGGGTGTCCAGTATTACGAGAGGATAATGGATGTTTTAACTCTACCGCGTTGGGATGTACGTACCCTCGCGAGACGTCCATTTATCAATCGTAGGGGTAACCGAATTGCTGAGTGGTTTCATCAACACTTACTGTTCGAGGTCAATCATGGTTTCAAATTCTTCAAGCCCCAGGTCCCAAGACGTAAGCGCACTGATGAGATGATCCAAGGACCGGCTGGAAGAAACATGTCTTGAAAGTGAAGCCGCCAAAGACAATGAAAAAAGGTTCCTGTGAAGACAATGCCTCAAGATATTTATTTGTCTTTCAACCGTTGGTACTATGACAATCGTACTGGCGAGGCCGTTATTGTTCGTGGTCGAGGACTGCAGACCGAGCTCATCAAGATAATCGACCCGATGTGGTTGGTTAATTTATCAGAGAAAGACAACGACGTGATATACAGGAAGCATATTTTATTTGAACGCCAAGAAGATTACGACCTGGCTATGCAATTCCAACGAGTCGTTCGTGTGTGTCACGAGCATGGAATTCATAGTTGCAGAGACTGGCAGTCCAAGCGCTTCAAATAAGTTAAAGACAAAGAGCTCAAGACGAGGGGGTGTCTGTTAGTGCACAGTTTTGCGTCTAGAGTCTTTGTATTTATCGTTAATGATTATTTATCATTTAATGTTTATATTTACCTATTTCGTTAAAGTTATGTCTAGTTCGCTAGGAATGTTAGCGAACTAAGACTAGTTCGCTAGGGATGTTAGCGAACTAAGACATTATAATGTATTCCCTCCTGATTCGTTAGGGGATGTTAACGAATCAGGGGGCGGTTCGTTATGTTAAATTATGTAATGAAGGGGAACCTGGTTCGCTAGGGGATGTTAGCGAACCAGGTCGTCCTCTATTTATAGTGAACCACTGTTCACTTTAAAAAAGGTTTTGAGAGAAAAATTTCAGAGAGCAATATAAGTTTATTTTAGAAAAGCAATTACTCTCTCTCAAGCTTCACATTAACGTTATTGATAATATATACACTTATACAATACACTAAATCAAGGTTTATTATGAGATAGATCTTTAACATTATAATTAACAGATCTGAGATCTGTGTTATTGTTATTAACTGTTAATCCGGGATCAAACAGGAAACAACATCATAAATGCAGTTATTTTAAAATTTAAAAATTTTAAAAATACTTAAATTCTAAAAAAACATATAATAGGTTTTAATTTACAATCATTTAATATAATTGAGGTTTTAATTTAAAATCTTTTAATATAAGTGACTAACATAATTGACTAAATTAAAATTACAGTTAACAAATATGTTTTATTTGCAATGATTCTAAAATTCCAATTAAATTAAATTATTTTATATTAAATAAATAATTAACAAAAATTTCATACAAATATTAGGTAATTAAAATGAATAAACACAAAAAAATAGAAAAATCAAGAATTAACATACATGCGAACACATATTTGATTGAGAAGATGGACATTTTTAAAATGGAGAAGACGGTGATCATATCTGTATCAATTGTTCGGAATAACAAATTAGGCTTGTTTATTTTTATAATAATCTCCAAAAATAACCTAATAAAGTAAACAAACAATTATAAGAATGTCTTGTATAATAAGTTTAGCAATTTCCATGTATAAGGTTTTTAATAAATCAGTTTATAATTTCATAAATATAAAATGAATATTCATCAATCGTATAATTAAAATATACAAAATAATCTTATAAATAAATATTATAACAACAACATAAATAATTTTCTTGATTATCATTTTTATAGTCAAAGCTTTAAATATAATTTGAATTTCAAATTATGAACCACATGTCATATAATAAATTAGATTTGACTAACCATTATAGTCAAACTTTCAATTATAACTGATCACCTTAATTTACAGTCAAATAACAAATTATATTTGAAATTATTATAAACTTTTTGTAAAAAATTATAATTCCGGAATATTAAATGTCAATATTATATATGAATATTATACATGAATTAATAAAAATTCACAAAACTTATTAAACAAACTACAATTAAAAAAATCTGAAATCAAATTTTTAGATTTTTGATACAAACGAATCAGAAATTGGCCGGAAAATTAATCAGAAATTGGCCGAAAATTACCTTGTTCAGATTTAGAAAAGAAAACAATAAGAAATTAACCGGAAAATTAATCAAAATTAGATGTGTAATGGTTTCACAAATGGTAAATAGGTATAGCTTTTCGGTTATTTTACTTTGAAGAATATTAAAATGAAGCCTTTTATTGGGTGATAATATTAAATCCATCCACCCCCACCACACCTTTTGCATGGGGTTCATCGAATCGAATAATACGAATAATTATTTATTTTATTTTTTTTACATTATTCGTATTTGATTAATGTTGAATTATTCGATTCGTATTATATGTCATATTCGAAATCCAATTCTTATCTAAAACTCGAATTCGATAATTTAATTCGAGTTTACCTATGTTAAAAACGGTGGTACACGCCCCAATATGGTAATGTGGCATAGACATTGAATCATTATGAGAGAAAAAAAAGGCAACTGTTAAGAAAGAAAAGCAAGCGAACAAAAGTGACTTTTATTATTGCTTTATGTAAGTAATTCATTTTGAACAAAAAAAAATATCGTAACAATTGAACAAGAAAGGGAGTCAAATGGATGGATAGTTGTCCAAGATGTTTGATAAGGGTTGAATTTGAAAAAATTAGGTTAAGCGACTCACACAAGACTAGGGCCAAAGAAACCCATTATTGATATTATGATATGAATATGGCATGAAGAGGTAGGGTGTGAACCGACCTGACCCAATCCTATAAGAGTACACTTGACCCAGTTGTTTGTTTGTTACACCTACGTGACATATATTAGAAGACAGAGCACAAGAAATGAAATGTTACGACTTCACCAATAGGAGAGCAACACTCACTATCACGAGGCATTTAGACCTGAAGGAGGGCCACATCACGTGACAGTGGCGCATAGAGATTGAAAAGGCATGCTCAATTAAGGATATATCGTGATATCGCCGTAGTCTATAGTTATGCCTACTACTTCAAAATTCAATAATTGCGATTGAAAAGATCTGTCTGACTCTACTGTTACAATGAATTTACAATGATGGAGAAAAGCGTGACAATCGCTTTTCTCCATGGTTTTTTTAGTAGCTAAAAATATCTATGGCTAGTTATATTGTTAAAAGTATAAAACTGAACTGAAAACATATTAACTAGAACATGATGTGTGGTTGCACCCATTACTAATATACTAGAATTTGGTGATGATGCACTAGGTAGTAGTGATGGTAAAATAGTTTATACTATTGGAAAACTCAAAAGCAGAAACATTTAAGACGGGGTATTCGGGTATAGTACTAGGTATTTCAGCCAAAAATTGACAAAGCAACTTTTGATCAAATTAGTGCGTGAGGTGGAGTGCTTAATGATGGTGATATCGAACACAAAGATATGATTACGAGGGAAAAAACCCTTGATTATGATAATCTTCGTTTCGGTCAAGAGTTTACAACTTAATCCTTAGTCGAATTGCTTCGGTTAAGGATTATGAACTTAACTTTTTGTCGAATTAACGCTTGATTATTATGATCTCCGGCACAAATAACCCCCGGACGGTGAAAACATCACCGTCAATATTCTTAATAACAAAATCGGTGATTACAAAGATTGGAGCTGACTAGTGATCGCAAACTAAGTGTTACAATGTATGCTAGTAGCTAAATGAGTGAAGTGTGTGTGACCTATCGATATTATCAGCTCAATATATAATAAGAAGATTACAACTCTTATTCTGATTATTCCGGAAACCCTAGACTACTTCTTCAATAAGCCGTTACTGCCCACGTTGTTTGTTGACGAAGTTCAGGTAGTATTCCGTTGCAATCCACATTCTTATAAACATATTTAACACATGCTCTTATCTGCAAAACAGTTAGATAATATAGGACAATTGAATTAGTCAACGTACCTTCCTCAGAATAACCGTTTAAGTCGACATCCTTAAGTTAAGCTCAATTCCGAGGATAAAAATCCGCACCCAACAATTGCCTCCAAATTTTACTGCGTGACAGCTGTAAAAATTTTAAATTTCAAAAGCAATAATATCTCTGATATGTGAAATGACGTGCGCAGGAATCAAGGTGACTCTACAGCTGTTCCTCTAGGTTATAATTAAAGCATTCCCCATCTTCTACACCATAATCCTCTTCCACCGATATCATAATCAGGTTAGTTCTCATCTCTCGTCTTCTTAATTTCTTGAAATTTTTCTTTCGATCCAGACAAAAAATGAGGAAAAGAACCCCTCGTGCGCCCAATCCTTTTTCTTTCGCAACCTCGGATGACTTCGTCGATCAGAATCTCCTTCCGGAACTGTTATTAGGCCATATGATCCCAAAGTCAAGGCTGATTTTTCTTCCAAAATTTGGACCTGCTTCTTTTATTACCCCTTTTCGATTGGCCTTTCATATACGTTTCCCCCGCTTATACAAGAGTTCTTTGACGTGACCGGATTCTCGTACTCACAAGTCATGCCAATGGTGTGGAGGGTTTTGGCAACAGTAGATCGTCTGAACAAAACCCGTGGACTATCCATAGGTGTGCCTGAGATTGCCGCAACTTATAACCTTCGAACCCACGGATCCTTTCGCTATTGCCTTCAATCCAAGTCCAGCCGTCTTTACATGGTTCCCAAGGTGTCCGGTAGCGACCCTGATTGGAAAAAACATTTCTTTTTCGTCCGTCGAGATTCTATTCCGAACGGGATGGACTTGCCAATTAAATGGGTTCATAAGGGTAGGAAATCTGTAGGATAAAACTTCTTTTTGCAAATGATTCATTTTGATATGGTTTGTTTTTTGACAGTTGTGTTTAAGGATTTGATAAAGCTTAGGAAGGATACGAAGAAAAAGCTCAAGGCGTTGTTCAAGATTACAGCTGAGGAAAGGGAATTTTGGTTAGAGGAAGAAACAGGAGAGACAAGTGTGATTGCTGCAAAACCCGCTGAGAGCATGAATTCTGGTAAGCGTTTTGGGGATTTTAGCTTTTCTAGGGATTTTGTTATCTCGAAAAAACTTGATAAATCATTGTATAGGGATGCCGAAGCCAAAGTCTTTCAGCTTGGTGGATTTGGAGGATCTTATTGAGGATAGGACTGTGGTGAAACAAGAACACTCCAAGACACTTTCCCCTTCGGTGAGAATTCCAACTACTCGCCAAAAAAGTGATGCACAAAAGAAGAGGAAAGCCACCACTTCGGCTGAGACCGAGCCCTTTGCTGATATGACCACCTCCGATGCTGTAGAGAAGCTTCAAGCTCTTGCTAACTTTCTTGGAACAGTAAGTACTTTTTGCTTATCCTTAAAATAGTAATCTGCAGAAAAACTAATATTAATTTGGGAATAACAGAAAACCGAAAGTTACCATCAGATATCCCAAGATGCTGAATTGTCCAAGAAAGAGGCCGAAGCCAAGCTCGCCGACCTTCTACAGGCTGTTAACACCAAGGATAAGCTGCTCAAAAAGAAGGACAAAGAGATTTCGGATCTCAAAGCCTCATTTGAGTCAGAGAAGACTGAGTTTCTTGAGGATGCTAAGAAGTGTGCAGCCGCCAGCATTTTTGAGTCGATGATCAAGATGTCCGAGGAAGCACAAGCGAAGGGTCATGTGATGGAGTCTTGGAATTCCGTTGCTTGGAAGAAAAATCTCAAGATGCTAAGGGGGGGGGGGAGAATATTGAAGAGGATGAGACGGCTGGGACTTCTGAGGTGGTCAAGGATGCTGGAGCTAGTGAGAATGTGAAGGAGACTAAGGCTGGGGAGGCGACGGATTTGGAGAAGAAGGAAGGTGACAATACTGAAGGTGGGAAGGTTTGAACCTGGTTTCCAGGTTGTTTTTATGTGTTTTGAATGGTTGTTTCGAACAATTTCTATTTTGGTTATGTATGGATAATGTAGTATGCTTAGGATAATGGTTTGGGTGGAGGTATCCTGGTTCAGGACGAAGCCCAAACTATCTTTTACTTTCTGCATTTAGAACAATTATGATAGTTCGGGTGGATGGGCTCCGTTTTGAGTGAAACCCGGACTATCTCTTCCTGCATTATAATATTAGTACTGCTTTTTATGACTTATATTGGTATCCTTTTACTTTTTCCACTCTTAGAAAAATTATATGTTTTATGAAAAATCTTTAAGTAATAGTTTAAGTTTTACCAATAAACCAATATCAAGTCATAAACTTTAAATAATATGAAAGATAATACTTGCAAATAGTAAATCATACCAGAACCGTGTATTAATTAATCTGGAAATTGTCCAGATCGTCTTATCCTTGCAATAAGATCATTGTTTAGAATATTCTTCTAATCCTGGGGATATAGAATTCTGACATTAGCATTATCCTGAAAATATTTAAAAATTTTGGCGATAAGGCCCAAATAAACTGGCGACAAGGCCCTTTAGAAGAGATGAAAAATCTCTTAAACCACTATAAACGGACTTGCGACTAGGCCTTTTAGAAGAGATGTAATCTCTTAAACCTTAAGAATGAACTGGCGACGAGGGCCTTTAGAAGAGATGTAAATCTCTTTAACCTTAGATTATGGTACGTCTACCATAAACTTGTGATTCAAACCAATAGCCGAGGATAACGAGGTAACAAGTCACTATATTTCATGTCCTGGCCCCGCCTCTCAAACTAAGGCCGAATAAATCATGCGCTACAGGCGTCTTAAGAAGAGATGAAGATCCCTTAAACCTCAAGATCCAAACCAATAGCCGAGGATAACGAGGTAACAAGTCACTATATTTCATGTGCTGGCCCCGCCTCTCAAACTAAGGCCGAATAAATCATGCGCTACAGGCGTCTTAAGAAGAGATGAAGATCCCTTAAACCTCAAGATCCAAACCAATAGCCGAGGATAACGAGGTAACAAGTCACTATATTTCATGTGCTGGCCCTGCCTCTCAAACTAAGGCTGAATAATCGTGCTCTACAGGCGACTTAAGAAGAGATGAAAATCCCTCAAACCTTAGAAGAGGTGAAAACCCCTTATACCTTAAGGATAACCTGGCAAAGAGGCCTTCAGATACTGGCGACGAAGGCCCAATTCAACTTTATTCTCTCATGTCTACAAAACAGTCAATTCTAAGTGAGGGGTGGGTGTTAGCCTTGCTAACACCCCTCCGATGCTTAAGTCAGTACCTTGTTTGAAGAATAATAATATTAAAAAATGAATAAAAGTATAAGTATGAGTACATACCTTGACTGTTTAGTATAACAGTTATCCTCAGGATAGAAATCTTACATAAAATACTTTTTGAGATGTATAGCATTCCAAGCCCTTGGTAGAAAGTTACCATCCAAAGTAGACAATTTGTATGCCCCCTTTCCTGCTTCTGAATCGATCAAGTAAGGACCTTCCCACTTTGGTGCGAGCTTGCCATCCGAAGGATTGGTAGTATTTTGAAAAGCTTTTCGGATAACCAAATCCCCTTCTTGAAACCTTCGAACTCTGATATTCTTGTTGTAGGACTCCGCTATCTACTGTTGATAAGAAGCCATTCTGATCTTTGCCAAATTCCGGAGTTCTTCTACCGCATCTAGATCTTCAAGTAGACTTCGAGTATTATCTTCGGGATTTTGATGACTGACTTTGGCCGTCGGGATAACCATCTCTATGGGGATAACTGCTTCAGCTCCAAATACTAATGAGAAAGGAGTCTAACCTGTAGCATTCTTTGAAGTGGTCCTATCTGCCCAAAGAACAAAAGGTAGTTCCTCGGCCCACTTTCCTTTCTTAGACCCCAACTTTTTCTTGAGGTTATTGATAATGATTTTGTTGCTTGATTCAGCCTGTCCATTAGCCTGAGGGTGGACAGGTGTTGATGTGATCATCTTGATTCCCCAACTGGCACAGAAGTTAGTTGTTCTCTTGCCGATGAATTGCGAGCCATTGTCATACGCTATCTCTGCCGGGATCCCAAATCTTGTCAGGATATTGCGCTTGATGAATGAGATAACTTCTTTTTCTCTGACTTGAACAAAGGCTTCTGCTTCAATCCACTTTGAGAAATAATCTGTCATAGCCAACATAAAGACTTTTCCTCCTGGAGCTCTTGGTAGTTTCCCTACGATATCCATTCCCCACTTCATGAAAGGTCAAGGGGATATGATAGGATATAATGGTTCTGCTGGCTGGTGCAAAATGTTGCTATGTCTCTGGCATGCATCACATTTCTGAGAATAAATCATATCATCCCTCTTCATCGTTGGCCAGAAATACCCCGTCCTCAGGATTTTGGAGAATAGTGCTCTGCCCCCAGTGTGATTCCCACAATCTCTATCATGGATATCTTGAAGAACTTCTTGAGCTTCTGCCTTCTCCAAGCACCTAAGATATGGTCCTGCAAGAGATTTTTTGTATAATATATCATTCATTATAGTATATGGGATTATCTTTGTGCGAAAAGCTCTTGGGTTTTCATCCTTGGGGATAACCCCATCCTGAATATATTCCTTGATTGGGATAATCCAAGAACTTTCATTATCCTCAGGATTCGTGACTCCCATATCTCTACCATCTTCTGATATTTCATTGAAACCTTGTTCTTCTATTGCTGGGCTCAGGATATGTACGATAGGGATCTTGATACCTTCTGGTATCCTAAAGGATGAAGCTAAATATGCTAGGGCGTCTGCTTCCACATTCTCTTCCTTAGGTACCTGTGAAATATCAAACATTTCGAAACACTTTGCTAGATTCTTAACTAGCTCTAGGTATTTCATTAGTCTTTCTCCTCTAACAGTGTATGAACCATTAAAATGATTAGTTAATAATAATGAATCAACATATACTTGAATAAACCTGATTTTCATGTCGATTGCTAATTGTAATCCTGTTATCAAAGCTTCATATTCTGCCTCATTATTTGTGGCTTGAAATCCGCAGGATATGGATTGAGGTATAATGTCCCCCTGTGGCGATTTCAGCAGAATTCCGAGACCTGTCCCTCTAACATTTGAAGCACCATCAGTGTATAGAGTCCACTTATCTTTGGTTTCTTCGAGTTGTTGGACTTCCAAGTCTGCTTTTACTTTAAGTTCACTGGTGAAATCAGCCACAAAGTCTGCTAATGCCTAGGATTTGATAGCAGTCCTAGGTTCATATGTTATATCATATGCACTTAGCTTTACTGCCCATTTTGCCATTCTACCTGACATTTCTGGTTTTCTCAAAACAGACTTAATAGGATAATTAGTTTTAACACATATAGGGTGAGTTTCAAAATAATGTCTAAGTTTAGTAGATGCCATAATAAGTCCTAAAATTAATTTCTCAAGATAAGAATACCTGGTTTCAGCATCCAAAAGACTTTTACTTACATAATATATTGGATGTTGTTGACCTTCGAGATCCTTAGCCAAAACTGCACTTATAGCATTATTTGATATAGCAAGATATAGAGATAGAGATTCACCTTCCTCGGGTTTTACCAGTAGAGAAGCAGAAGAAAGATAAGCTTTTAAGGATGATAAGCTTCCTCATGCTTACTGGTCCACTCGAACCTCTTGTTTTTCTTCAGGATATCGTAAAATTCTTTGCACTTTTCTGAGGATTTGGATATGAATCTGTTGAGTGCCGCTATCCTGCCGGTCAGCCTTTGAACATCCTTAACTGATTCTGGGGATTTCAGATTCAGGATAGCTTGTATCTGTTCCGTACTTGCCTCTATCCCCCTTTTGGTGACCATGTATCCCAAGAATTTGCCAGCCTTCACTCCGAAATGGCATTTCGAAGGATTTAGATTCATGTTGTATTTGTCGAGGATATCAAATGCTGTCTTGAGGTCTTGAAGGTGATCTTCAGCTTTCTTGGACTTCACCATCATATCGTCAATATAGACCTCCATCGTGTCCCCCAGTTGCTCTTTGAACATCATGTTAACTAACCTCTGATAGGTTGCACCTGCATTTCTAAGCCCAAAGGGCATAACAATATAACAATAAATACCTGTGGGGGTCATGAAGGCCGTATCTTCTTGATCTGAGGGCTCCATCTGGATTTGCTGAAATCCTGAGGATGCGTCCATAAATGTTAGCATCTCGTGGCCAGCTGTAGCATCCACCATTGAATCGATGTGTGGTAGAGGGAATGGATCTTTAGGACAAGCCTTATTCAAGTCTGTGAAATCTACACAAACTCTTCATTTGCCATTCTTTTTCTGTACAACCACCACATTTGCTAACCATCGGGGATATTGAACTTCCCTAATCATTTTTGCCTTCAAGAGTCTTTCTACTTCTTCTTGAATAATTATGTTTCTTTCAGGTGCAAATTTTCTTCTTTTTTGACGGATTGGCCTGAAAGAATTATCAATTCCAAGTTTATGTGTTATAATATCTTTGGAAATACCTGTCATATCTTCATGTTTCCATGCAAATATTGACAGCCTTGATTTGAGGAAATCGAGCAATCTCGACTCGATATCCTCAGGAATGCTAGTTCCTATCAGCACTTTGACTTCAGGATCCTCGGGATAAAGAGGTACTTATTTAATTTCTTTTTCCCTAGCCTCCATTACGCCTCGTGTTGGCTTCTGTAATTGCTACACCTGCTGGGGTTTGGCAGTACACTTCATGGAAGATGTGTAGCAATTCTTGGTGTCTTATTGGTCACTGATGATTTTGATAACTCCCCACGGACTTGGGAGTTTCACACATTGGTGATAAGTGGAGGGAACTGCTTTCATCTTGTGTATCCAGGGCCTGCCTAATATAATATTGCAACAAGATAAATAGTCAATAACACAAAATTTTTGCATTTTATTTACCCCTTCGACATATATTGGGAGCTTAATCTCCCCAATAGTGTTCTTAGTTTCTCCACTGAATCCAACCAATACTGAGAAACTGGGGACGATCTCATCCTCAGGAATATTCATCTTTTTCAGCACATCTAATTGAATAATGTTGACAGAGCTCCCACCATCTATGAGGATCATGCGCACATAATGGTTAGCCACATATAAAGTTATTACCAGACTATCGTTGTGAGGATCTTGAACATCGACTCTTATCACTTTCATCGAAGGATATAATCCTCTCTTTAGTGAGAATAGATGTCTTTGTTGGCCTGTCAGCCACTTCTAACTTTCTTTGGTTAGCATTTCTCTTTGCAGCAGAATAAGAGGTTCCACAGATGTCGGATCCTCCGGATATGAACATGATTGTTCTTGCATCTGTTGGTGGAGGATTTGGCTTTTCAGGAATTTTCTCGGGATTCTGCTCTCTTCCCTTCTTCTTGCCAAGTAGCTCTTTCAAGTGGCCCTTGCTGAGAAGATAGCTGATCTCCCTTCTGAGTGCAATGCAATCATCGGTCAAGTGCCCAAAGTCTTCGTGGAAAGCACACCATTTTGATTTGTCCTTCCAGGATCCTGGTTTCTCCACTTTCCTTGGCCACCTGGCTTTCTCACCTAAATCCTGCATGGCACACATTAATCCACCAATATCAACAGAAAAATAATATTCAGATATCTTAGGATATTCTTCATCATTTTCCTCATCTACTGCATTAATCTTGGGGTTATCAGGCTTGTAGTAAGGCTTTGCTCGATATGATTTTCCCGGGGATTCGAATTTCCTGTTCGTCTGATCATACTTCGGGATATCGGCCTTAGAGTTTTTCTTGTCATCTTCTAGCCTGATAAACCTCAGAGCTCTGCTTCTTGCTTCGTTTAAAGACCTGCATGGAGTCATAACGAGATCATCATAGAAAGATGAGCCTTTTTCTAACCCCAACTTGAGAGCTTCCACTGCTGAAGCTGGGTTCAGATTTGGGATTTCCACCGACTCCTTACTAAACCTGGTAATAAAATCTCTCAAGGATTCCCCAGGATTCTGGGTAACCCTATAATGATCACCTGTCATTTTCTCAAAAGTTCTACTGCAAGAAAACTGGTTATTAAACATGTTAACTAAATGAGAAAAAGAATTGATAGTGTTAGGAGGAATACTCAGTAGCCATTTCATGGCTGCTCCGGTCAAGGTAGACCCAAACCCTTTGCAAAGACATGCCTCTTTGATTTCCATAGGGATTGGATTGATCTCCATACGTTCTCTATATTGTGCGTTGTGTTCCTCAGGATCCGTTGAGCCATCATATAGTTTCATATTTGGGGTTTGAAACCGTTTTGGGATCTGTACGTCGCTAATTGATGGCACAAACCGGGATATCCTGTGACTATCAGTGGGGACTTCAGCTATGGGACGGATTACGCCGGGACATTCGATATCATGTCCTTAAGTTTTTGTAATTCTCGGGCTAAACTCGAACTTATGCCTATATCCTACAAAAATCCTTGATTAGCATTAAAAGGAATCGTATTGAAAGAGTTACCCTGATTAATATTCTGAGGAGTGGTCTGGGTGTTGTATATCGTATTCCCAAACATAGTATTTCCAGGGTAGGTAAGCGGAGCAGTTGGAGTGTTAGCCTGCATCGGTATAAAGTCTCCCTGGTGCACATCAGAGGATCCTGAGGGCTGCTGAGCTTAAGCTAATCCTGAAGATACCATCTGCTGATAAGGACCAGCCTGATGGAACAATCCTGAGAATCCGGATTGTTGAAACAATCCTGACGATCCAGACTGTTAGAACAATCCTGAGGACCTAGACTGTTGGAACAATCGAAAGGGTCCTCCCGGCTACGACGATCCTAAGGATCCTGCATGTTGAAAAGGCCCAGCAAATGACGCATACGGGTATCCTTGAGATCCAGATAAGTGCAATCCCGCAGACCCCAAATGCTGGAAAGATGGGGGTCCAGAGTTTTACGCCGTGGTTGGCTCTGGATACACCAATCCTGAGGATCCTGGAGGAGTGAAATCCAGAGATCTCGGGATTAGTGGTGTGAATTCTTCCGTCGGCTTCTTGGCTTTCTTGAAATCTTCTACCCTCACGAGCATCTGGTTGGTCTTGTTCTGGCGATCCATCTGTTCCTGTAGCCGTCTATACAGAGACAGAAGGTCGTTATTGGACACCATGATGGGATCCTGGGAAGATGGTTTTGATCCCGAGAACACAGGAGTAGCAGTCTTCTTTTGGACGTTATCAGGCTTCTTCGGGATACCACCAGCAGGAGGAGGCATGGGCGGCCTCGCTGAGGATTCTAAGGCTGCGGAAGAAGATGAAAACAATCTTGGGTTGTGAAGACATGTTGTGGATATTGAGAGTAGGGTTTAGTTTGAGAGTGAATAGTGATCAAAGCACCGTTTGCCCCACGGTGGGCGCCAAATTGTTTCGGTCAAAAATTGACAAAGCAACTTTTGATCAAATTAGTGCGTGAGGTGGAGTGATTAATGATGGTGATATCGAACACAAAGATATGATTATGAGGGAAAAAACCCTTGATTATGATAATCTTCTTTCCGATCAAGAGTTTACAACTTAATCCTTAGTCGAATTGCTTCGGTTAAGGATTATGAACTTAACTTTTTGTCGAATTAACGCTTGATTATTATGATCTCCGGCACAAAAAACCCCCGGACGGTGAAAACTATCACCGTCAATATTATTAATAACAAAATCGGTGATTACAAAGATTGGAGCTGACAAGTGATCGCAAACTAAGTGTTACAATGTATGCTAGTACCTAGAGGAGTGAAGTGTGTGTGACCTATCGATATTATCAGCTCAATATATAATAAGAAGATTACAACTGTTATTCCGATTATTCCGGAAACCCTAGACTACTTCTTCAATAAGCCGTTACCGCCCACGTTGTTTGTTGACGAATTTCAAGTAGTATTCCGTTGCAATCCACGTTCTTATAAACATATTTAACACGTGCTCTTATCTGCAAAACAGTTAGCTAATATAGGACAATTGAATTAGTCAACGTACCTTCCTCAGAATAACCGTTTAAGTCGACATCCTTAAGTTAAGCTCAATTCCGAGGATAAAAATCCGCACCCAAAACTAGGTATGATCTTAATATATATATATATATATATATATATATATATATATATATATATATATGTATATAATATTTATGTAGAGTTAAGTACCATTTTAGTACAAGTGCTTTTTTCTAACCCCGTTTATTTTTTCCGTTAAGTCAGGGATAATGTGGTAACTTCGTTATTTTCTTTGTTTTTTTCTCTTCTTTTAAACGCTTATATCTTGTAAACCCTAAATCCCCAAATCATAACATCAAAATCCAAATCCTAAATCCCCAAACCCTTTCTCCATATCGTCATTGAGTTTGAATTTTTACGATATTTTGGGTTCTAGGATTTGGATTTTGACGTTATGATTTGAGGATTTAGGGTTTACAAGATATAAGAGTTTAAAAGAAAAGAGAAAAAAAAGAAAATAACAAAGTTACCAAATTATCCCTGACTTAACGAAAAAAATAGACGAGGTTAAAAAAGTACTAAAAATGCAAGTTTTTTGAAACTGAGGTACTCATTTGCACAAAATAAAGAATAAGTACTAAAGTTGCGTAGTTGACCAAACCATAGGTACTAAAATGACACTTAACTCTATTTTTGTACTTAAAAGAGAACATGTCAATACCCTGCGAAATATAGACGGGCAAATGGGAGCCGTTGAGGGTTGAGGCCTTGATGACTGAATTTGGGCTTAACTATTGGGCCTGGTTAGACCTTTATGTGGGCTGGTCTCAAGGCTTGTAGGTAGAGCCGTAAAGGTGCAAAAATCGGGTTTTTCAAATGCCCGGTTTCGGGTATGGAACCAGGTTCGGGTATGGCCGGATACTGGAAAATCGGGTATTGGTAATACCCGAGTCGGGTTCAGGTCTGTGTATTGTCTCTAAAAATCATACCCTATGCATCGGGTTCAGGTCGGGTATAGAACTGGGTATTCTAAAACCGTGTATTTGAATACCCTACTTCAGGGTATTGAAAAAAACCCTATTTTCGGGTTTTTTCGGGTATTTGTCGAGTATATATTGGATTTTCTAAGAGGTTGCACTTTTTAGGGGTATTTTTCGGGTATCTTTAAGGTATTTTTCGGGTGTAAATCGGGTATTTTAAATACCCGGTTTTGGGTATTGGAAAAAATTGGTTCCCGGTATGGAACCGGTTCGGATTTTCGGGTATTACCGGGTACAAATAGGGTTCAATTCGGGTTCGGGTTTTAGTACCGAAATGCATACCCTGTCCGTACCATGCGGGTATGTTCGGGTATTAAAACCCCGGGTATAAAAAATCCGGTTAGGTTCTTGGTTCGGGTTTGTTGTGCACCTCTACTTGTAGATAGAGGTGCACAAATCAGGCTTTTTCAAATACCCAGGTTCGGGTAATGAATCGGGTTCGGGTATGACCAGGTATTGGAAAATCGTTGGCAATACGCGGGTCAGGTCCGGGTATTGTCTCTAAAACCATACCATATGTATCGGATTCGGGTTGGTGACTAAAACCGGATATTTGAATACCCTATTTCCGGGTATTGAAAAAACCTTATTTTCGAGGTTTTTTTCGGGCTTTTTTCCGGGTATAGATTGGATATTCAAGGAGTTGCACTTTTTAGGTGTATTTTTCGGATATTTTTCAAGTATTTTTCGGGTAATTTCAGGTATTTGAAAAACCCGGTTCCGGGTATGGAACCGGTTTCGGTTTTTGGGTATTACTGTGTACAAATCAGGTCCTGTTCGGGTATGGGTTTTGATACTGAAATGCATACCCTATCCGTAACCTAGGGGTACGGGTTCCGGTATAAATAAACCCATTCCGGGTTTTTTTTGGTCCGGTTGCGGGTTCGGTTATTTCTGCACCTTTGTAGGTGGTAAGTACTCCACTCATGTCTCATGAAGACATGAAACAAAGTTTGTTCATTCGAATATAAATTGTTAAGGCTTGTAAGTTGTAAGTCCACCCATTTTTGGGTTTCTAACAGAAAAATTAGATGAATCTTATTATTCTAGTTTTACGAATACAAATTGTTCGGTAATAATCATCTTTCTCTGATAAGTGAATAAGAAAAGAGATACACACCTCAAAATTTTATTTAAAAATCTTCTGTAGAAAAAATTAAATAAAAACATGTTTCCATCCCATGTTAAGAGGAAAAAAAATGGTGTAAAAGAAAATTCTTTTAACATAGCCCACTAATCCCCCCCAAGTGTCACTGGGCCTCTTTAAAGTATTGGATTATACTAGTATTAGCTTGTTAACATTGTTATGGCTGATCATTGTATATATTTATTAGGATTTCTGAATTCTGATGTATTTGTTACCATATGTAGGTTTTCCAAATCGAACTACGTTGCAAGGAAACTCTGTTTTATACCAGTTTTGCAGTTATATGCAAGGAAACTCTATGTCTATATGTTAAGTGTTTTATCTTTCATGTCAGTACCGCCAAAGAATACATGCACGCGTTAAGTGTGTTTTAAGGATTAACAAGCTTGTAAGGAACTCTATGCTTTTTCTCTACCTAACGATAATTGCATGCCTTAAGCGTGTTACCTTGAACGATTTTGAGAGATTTTGTGAGTGCCCTTGTCATCCATATCATATGAATGAGTCATTCGTGCAACTATTCTATATCGGACTAACAATAAATTCATCCAACACTTTTCTGTTATGTTGCCAAAGAAAATACAATGACATGGTAATAAAAGTTCTATGCTACATGAAATAAATCGAATATGTGCGTCTAAATGTTCTTGATGTTATGGAATAAGCCAATCTTTTCCATCAATGTAAGCAATACTCATGTAAGGAGTTGCATCCGCTACACTTAACTGTTTTGCATACTTCACCATACCTTTGAAATCTGATCCAGGACCCGAGCATGCATGTTCTCCAAATATTACTTTCCTGAAAAAACATTCAAACATTAGACACAATATATGTTAATAACAATGATTAACATAGGATTGATATCTAAAATCTTGAATAGTTATCTTTTTCAATAATTTTGTATGCACAAGTCACAAAATCATGCTACATAAATCTAAAAGTTTAAAACAGCCTTAACTGATCCCTTGAAGGGTCTTTCCAGTCATTCCAACCTTCCGGAGTAACAATAGCAGGCATGAAAGTTTTTATGAACACGGTAGTTGAATAAAGACCCCAAGCCCTCCCAAGCCAAATTTTACCCTGTCCTTGAATCTTACAGTTCACAAACGAAAACCCGGTCTTTTCCTGCAACGAAGCCCGATGTTGGGCTGCTATCGCTCCATTGATCCCTGGCCCGGATGCCACAGAGTTCAGCGTACAATCCTAAAAGAAATATTAAAGAAAAATGGTTTAAAAACCTCAACATTTGTCCATCTATGCCTTCTTTACTACAACAAATATACAGGTTGTACACTTCTTATTTCCTACACGGTTTAGGAATATATATATATATATAACTTGTTGTCAAGGTGTTTATACTTTATAAACATGTAGAATATGTTTAAATTTAAAAAAATAAAAGAAATATAGTAGCACTACTAGAAAACAGATAGTTTGTTATTGTATGAACATATTTTGTATGTTATATTACAAATTTGGATTAAAATTAAAATTGGGAATATGATTTATAGACGCGTTATTTCGATTTATAGGAGAACATCAATATTTTATATTTTAATTTCTAAAATATATGTCGGCGAAAGATTTGTGGTTGATCCTAGGAGCAATAGACTGAATAATGTGTGATGAAGAACTATACCTCATAGAGTGATATACCATTTCCAAAGATATAATCTATTGTTCCTTCAATAAAACAGTTTTTGAAATAATGTCTTCCTGACTCAGCAAAAAGAGTATCTTGAAATCCATAAAATCCAAAACTATAGAAAGCTGCTTGATCGGCACTGATTCTGAATGCAACCGCTTGGGCTCCAATCGTGCCTGGACCCGGAGGAGGAGCTTCGTTCTTTATCATTCCAGAGCGAAACAAGCATATCAATCTTGAATATTTATTAAGAACAATAAAACTTCCAATGATTTACTTACATGGTAATTTATAAGTTACCTTAAAGCTGATGTCGTGAGCGATAAACTTTGGAGAATAAACACCGAGTAGCTGTAGACAGTGCCATTAGTTTTAGCCGCAGTGTCGTTCCAAATAATGAATGTATTGGCAAAACCCTGGCCTTGAATTATCAAATTGGATTTAGTTTTTTTCACATTTACTTTCTCCCTGACAAAACAATAAAATGTTCTTGGAGCTAGTAACAAATTTAACACATATTAAGCACAGATTTTGACACACAACTTCTACATTGGCGGAACTTAAACTTTTTAGTGTGTCATCATAGGATTCTTTTCTCCAACGGTTACAATTAGAGGGTAGAACTCATGTTTTAAGAAAAACTCAGATTTTATATATAGAAATCCAACAAATTCGTGTCACGGCTGGTGGGTCAATGGCCCTCTTGGTTCCACCTCTGCATAAGTCGGCACAACTACACAAATATGTATTAACTGTATAAGCCTGCATCAACTATGATAAGTGTTGGTTTTGGTGCGTTATCTGGAACAGCGTCCACCGCCTTTTGAAGACTATTGAATTTGCCGCAACCCTTTTGATCAACAGTTAACGTAAGTGCCACCCCGTATTTTGCTATGAGTGGAGATTTCCACTTTGTTTCATCGCAGGGAAGCAGCCTATAAATATAGCCGAAAAGTTGGTGTATGAAAGACAAGAAGTCATGAAATAATCCACTTTGATCAAAAACACTTTTGATAGAAGTGATTTTAAAGATTTGTAAAGAGATGGGAGTAATTATGTTTATATTTCGGGTGAAGATAGAAAGGAGAGCAATTGCAGTGACAGATAGCCAAAATAATATGCTTCTTTTAGTGTTCATGTTTTTGGACCAAAGGGTTGTGATTAAGAATTGTTGTGGGGTATGTTCTTATATATACATAAGAGTCTAAGCAGACTGTGACCTCCAAACTAGGCTTAGTCCATTATTTTTTTTTCTCTCAAGTTTCATGAATGCATGATGCAGTTTTTAAGACAGCTAAAATTATATTAAAAACGATGATGGATAGAAAAGGTTAACAAAACATTAAACAACTACATTAGAAGAAGAGGGTTCTTTAACCACTCGATCAGCCCATAAAACTTTGAATTTTAGTGTGTAGGATTAACTATTTACAAAAATAAAAGTGTGAAACCGAATAAAATAACTAGTGCCGTCTTCAAATCGTTAGCCTTGAATAGAGCCTCACTCCGAGTCTTCCAAATCACCCAACGGTACGTGTAAATAATACCTTCCACCACATGTTTTTTTAATTATGGAACACTTAAGTGAATCTAACCAAGTTGCCATATTTTCCGGCTTCAACACCAAGGGACCGTTATTGTCTAGCCAAACCATAATTGATCTCCAAGCACGAGAAGCGATATGGCAAGTAGAAAATAAGTGCTCCACAATTTCCAAATCATTCGCACAGAACGGGCACATAATTATATAAAAGGTATGTCAATACCCTTGTTAAAAATATTCACTCGGGTCTGCAGTCTGTCAAGTAAAAGTCTCCAGGTGAAAACGTTGACTTTTATAGGGACACCTTTGTTCCAACAGGTCGGAGAATAAGCATCTTGGAGGATTCTCATTTCGATAGCTTTTCTCGCCTCTTTTACATAAAAATCATTTTGGTTATCAAAAACCCAACTCCACGTATCTTTTGAACCCGACCAAATCACTTGGTCCAAGAGATGAGTAAGGGAAGAAAGTTGGCTTTCAATACATAATACATTTATAAGTTATCGCTCTCTACCAGTCGTTCTTGATCTTGTCTTAAAATAAGTTTTAAACATTGCATATCACCACTCATATCACTTGGTCCATACATTAAGAACAAACCATGAGCGACGATTGTAATCTTGTGCCGGTATAGATCTCTTATGTATTCGGATCGTCGTTCGTGCTTAAAACCTCCCATGATATGTCTATCCATAGTTTTGTGAATGCGTATGTTATGATCATACTTATTGTTAAAGTTATGTGCTCTTAAACATCAAACAGAAGTATTATTTTGTTAATTTTGTCCACAATACACAAAAAATGGGTGTTTCGCAACTTGAACCTGTTGGATTTAATGGTCGGTTCGGGTCAAGTCAACGCGGACCGACCCGAATATGATCCGGTATGAGTTACACCGGGGGTAACGAAATAAACCCACTTAAACGTTAACGTTAACTGGGCCCCGACACAATCAATTAAGAGGATAAGTTGGTGGATTAAGCTTTGGTTTAACATTTGGGCTTAAAGCCCAATGGGGTTTAATCGTTAAACCCTAATATTATTACTATATATAGTTTAAGATAGTATTATTATAAAAAAAAACAAAAACCCTAACCACCACCATAAGCAGCTGCCTCCGGCACCGTTTTCCGGCGACCCGGTTTACGGGAAAACTACCTTCTAGCCGTCTTTGATGTTGTCGTTGCACACCCTTGCACCTACATCACCACCATAGCCCCTAGACGTCGCCTAAATCCGTCGTTTTCCGGCAACGCCGCTTTTCCGGGTAGCTCGTTTTTCCGGCGAGCTGTTACTACTGTCCTCGGGCTGCTGTAGTTGAACCAGAGCCGCTCAGTTGCTTGTCTGCTGCTGTTCGGCGCCTCTTGTTGCCATCCGACAACCTCCGCTGCCGTCCAACGCCTTCCGGCCACCGCAGTCACCACCGCCGCCCTGCTCCGCTGTCGGCGCTGCTGTCTGCTGCCACTGCAGCTGCTTCCAGCCACCGCCGCTGCAGCTGCTGGTGCCTACTTCCGCTTCTGTTTGCTGCTGTCCACCAGAACAACAGGCTGTCGCCGTGAATCGCCGTCGCCAGAGTAGTCCGCCGCCGTGAACCGCTGCAGCCACCGGAGTTGTTGATTGTGTCCAGATCTAGCTTATTCGTTAAGCCCTCGGTGTCTCACCCGGTTTCGATAACCGAGGTATAAATATCGATAAACTTAACTATGGTTGTTTATTATTGTTTAATCGTACTCGTGTAACGTTGTAATCGGATCCGGGTTTTGGGTTTCGGTTTTTGGTTCGTGCTAATCGTTTTTTATTCCGCTGCGTTTTATAGTTTGTTTATAAGTTCTTATATTAATATTAATTAATATTTATCGAAACGAAACTATTAACTAAAACGGGTTGAAATACTTGACCGTTTTCGTTCCGAACCACCGGTGAAACCCAACAGTGGTATCAGAGCCACGGTTACAATGTACGATTCGATACCGGTTCGTTTAAAACCGGATCTACATCTTAAACTTTAAATCGTTTAAAGTTTTGATCTAGATTTATTTTCGGGTGATTTTAGATTTGGTCAAAGTTTTGTTTATTTTATTTGACCAAGTCAAAACGACCCAAAATTTTATTTATTTTGAATATGTAAATCCGGCCCCGACCTATGTTTGTTTGGTTGTGTTTGATTGTTGAGTTTGTTTTGGCCATATGATTGGTTCAAAAGTTGTAAACGGTTATTATTTATTTTTGGTTTTCTGTTGGCCATAAAGATGGTTCAAATTTGTAATAGGGCAAATAGTTAGTTTATAAATTTGTAATAAAAAGGACGCGAAGATAACCGATGACGAGCTCAAGGATTTCTTGGAGTTAGTGGGAGTTCGGGCAAGATGACGGGATGCACGAAGAAGTCCATCCTTGTGGTTGTTTTGTGTTGTGAACCCCTTGACCCGATCGGTCTCCCTAATTGGCCCTAGCGAGACCGATCACCTTTTGGCCATAAGGATTTACATATTATTGTTATTTGCTATTTGTGGTTGCTTGGATTGTTTATAATAGGATTATAATATCACCGACCTAATACCAAATAAATTTGAAAATTAATATTTTATTAACCAATTATGTTTTGCAAATTAAAAACGTTTTGATTTCCAAAACTAATAACTTAATAGATTTTTATTAACTTAAAATTTGTTAGTCATATCGCGACAAACTTAGTTTTTAATAGGTTATTTAAAACTAAGTGTCCTGAGAGATGAAAGGGTTCATCAATTCGTCCCGATAATAAATACAGTAAAATTTGACTTTTACTCTATTTGGTAATTATAAAATTAATCCCAATTTAAAACCAATAGTTTATGCCAATCCTACTACAAGTCACGCTTGAGGCATACTGCGAAATTTCGAGTGTTTGGAGCTACAGCACCGCACTTGTTTTCTAGCCTATCCCATCAAGGTGAAAGCGTTTCGTTGACACATCCGGCCCTTTCACACGTCACGGTACTAGGACAACTATTACTTTACTCTCCTGTTACGTGCTAAAGCTGTCTGGAGACTTAAAGTGGGCAAAGATGAGGCTAAACGTATCTATACAGACAATCGTTGTCTCTATAGGCCTCATAACCGAGAGTTGTGCTCTATTCACAATTGGCAATCGTTGTCAGTCTGCCTAACCACTTATTAATGTTGTGTGCTACAGCTGCCTTTAATAACTGGAATCCGGATTCTCATGCTCCTATTTTATTAATGTTATTGGGTCATTAATAATAGGTCTACAACGTTAAAAATACTAATTAAATTTACTTTTGCTTAATTAATCAGATGTCGTCAAATGAAAACTCACCCTACGCCCTTAAGACTATCCTTGAGAAGGATAAACTGAACGGTACCAACTTCATCAAATGGCACCGCAACTTGAGACTTGTTCTCACCATGGCAAAGCGCATGTATGTTCTCGATGGACCTGTTCCAACCGAGCCTGAAAACAACACAGCCGCTGCTCGAAAAGTTCTTGAGAAGCATAAGGATGACTCGGCTGATGTCTCCTGCATTATGCTAGCCACCATGACTTCTGAGCTTGCTAAAGGCTTGGAAGACTTTGGTGCCTATGAGATGCTTGAGCAACTCAAGGGCATGTTCCAGAAACAAGCCCGTCAAGAACGTTTCGACACCATGAAACAACTCATTAGTTGCAAGATGGCAGAAGGGTCTCCCGTCAGTGCGCATGTTCTTAAGATGAAGGGGCACATCGATCAGCTCAAGAAACTTGATTATCCCATGCCTGATGAGATGACATCTGATTTCATTCTCAACTCTCTCCCCAACTCATACGACCAGTTCGTAATGAATTTCAACATGAATGGTTGGGTGAAGACAATGCCGGAGCTTCATAACATGCTCAAGACGGCTGAGATGAACATTCCTTCTAGGACCAATCAAGTTCTGACCATTCGATCTGCTGGTGTCAAGAAGCCTAATCCCAAGAACCGGGGTTATAAGGGTAAAGGCAAGAAGAATGTTACCATTGCTGCCCCTCGTGCCACCAATGCTAACAAAGGGGTTCCAAAGATACTACCGCCGCCTCCTGAGGAGCGCCAGTGCTACCGATGCAACCAAATGGGACACTGGATGCGAAACTGTCCTGAATACCTTGCTGAGATCAAGATGAAGAGAGCCAATGGTGAAGGCTCTTCTCGAGGTATTTCCATATACGTTATTAAACTTTTCACTGTCTCTAGCAACACATGAGTATTTGATACCGGATGTGATTTCCACATCTTTAATGTCTTGCAGGAGCCTGAGAAGTGGAGGAAACTGAATAAAGGCAACATGGAACTCATCGTTGGAGATGAGAAGAGAGTACCAGCTCTGGCAACTGGAGTATTTCATTTTACTTGTCCATCCAGCCTAGTTTTTCTTTTGAATAATTATTTGTATGCTCCTGGTTAGACCAGCAACATCGTTTCAGTTTATTTACTGTTTGAACAAGGTTTTAAGTACGTGTTTTAATGGCATAGTTATTTCTGCTTACTTAAATGACATCTTATATTTCGAGGCTAAACATTGAATTGATATATATTAGATTAATGTTTAAACTAATAATAACGTATATATAATCTTTCAAAACGTATCAGATCTGGCATCAATGATACAATTCTATGGCATTGCCGACTTGGCCACATAATCAAGGCAAAAGTTAAAGACTCCAATCCGAAGGGATACTTGAATCCACAGGACCGGACTCTTTTGACGATTGTGAATCTTGCTTAGCTGGCAAACTCGCCAAAGACTCCTTCATTATTAAAAGTGAACGAACAAGTGATCTGTTAGGACTCATACATACTGATGTATGTGGACCTTTCAGAACCATGACTAGAAACCATGAAAGAGACTTCGTTTCTTTTATCGACGATTATAGTCGATACGCCTATGTGTATCTTATGAAACACAAGCATGAAACTTTCGAAAAGTTCAAAGAGTTTCAAAACAAAGTGGAAAACCAACTTGGTAAAACCATTAAGATACTTCGATTAGATCGAGGTGGAAAGTATCTCAGCTTAGAGTTCAACAATCATCTAAAAGAGCGTGAAATTATTTCACAGCTCACTCCACCTGGCTCACCCCAACATAATGGCGTGAGCGAGAGGAGGAATCGAACTTTGCTAAACATGGTTCGATCGATGATGTGTATAACCAAGTTGCCTCACTCCCTTTTGGAGTTTCGCCCTTATGACTGTTTCCTGCATTCGTCAAATACTACTACCAAAGCGGTTATTACTTCTTTCATCCTGATACAAATATGATTTCTGTCAAGAGGAAAGACCACTTCCTCGAGAAAGAATTTCTCGATCGTGGAACTGGAGATTATTTTGTCGATCTTGAAGAAATTCAAGAACCACAAACAACCGCTGAGAAGCTAGAGTGTCTGATCAACAAGTTGTTGTTGCTGATACATCAGACATGAACAAGAGCGTTCGCAGAAGTACTAGGACTCTCTCACCCAATCCTAGATACCCATGGCATCTGGATTGTCCGGAAGTCTTATTAGTAGCCGAGTCTGGCGACGAAGATACTAACTACATATCTGCAATCTTGGATCCAGAATCTGAGAAACGGCGAGATGCCATGAACGCCGAGATGCAATCTATTCATGACAATCAAGTCTAGAACTTGATTGAGCTAAACCCCGAAGGTCGGGCAATAGGGAGCAAGTGAATTTTAAGCAAGCATCTCAAAGCTGGAATCTTCACTTGATGAGAAAATCAAAGAGTTTGGTTTTATCAACAATGAAGAGGAGCCTTGTGTTTACAGAAAGGCTAGTGGGAGCACTATATCATTCCTCATTTTGTATGTGTATGATATACTGATAATTGGAAACAACATTCCTATGCTTAAAGGAGTTAAGCACTGGTTGGAATCTTGTTTTGCAATGAAAGATCTTGGAGAAGCCACATATATTCTGGGAATAGAAGATCTACCGAGATAGATCTAAGTGACTTCTAGGGCTAAGTCAAAGTACATACATAAGCGAAGTCATGACACGCTTCTCAATGGACAACACCTAGATAGGAGCTGTTCCATTGCTAAAGGAACCGTTTTAGCAAATCGCAATCTCCGGCAACGGACATTGAGACAAAGCACATGCAAGCAATTCCATATGCTTCAGCGATTAGCTCTGTCATGTACGCTATATTATGCACTAGACCTGACGTCTCGTAAGCGTGTTTGGAGGAGTGGAAGAAGAGCTCACTGTAAGGTGTTACACTAACGCTGACTTCCAGAATGACCGAGATGTTTCTCGCTCATAAACTGCTTGGATGAAGAAATTCATAGCCAACCTCGATCTGGTTCCAAGTTTAGGAAAAGGATCGACGTAATATGTGATAACACAGGTGTTGTTGCTCAAGCCAAAGAGCCCAATTATCATGACATGGCCAAACACATTTTTAGTTCCACTATATACGAGAAATACTGGAATGAGGTGACATTATAATAAGCAAAGTAGACACAGATCAAAAACTAGCTGACTCGTTCACTAAGCCGATGACTCAGGACAAGCATACAGATGCTATCGGGCTTAGACTTGCTAGTGTTTTATTTTGATTTAGTATTTGGATGTATGAACATTTAAACAGTTGTACTTTTAAGTTCACTTTTGATTTAATGGTTAAATGCAAATGTTGAATAATACAACTGTGTTCATTTTAATACGTTTAATCCGTGAATATTGTATTCTAAATTATCCGTAGTCGGTCAGACTCGTGGGAACGATTCTGAATTAAGACTATTCTGACTTTGGACTCAAGCAGTTGACTTCCAAACTCACAGACCTCATTATGAATGACGTTGGATGTAACTCGCATCAAATCATCTTCATGGATCTTGATCATAAGATGTTTTGATAATAGTATGCTCATTTAGTATCCTAAGACCTGAGATACATATTAGAACTTTCGTTTACCGAGGAATATTCTTTGATCATGTCAATCGTTGTTGCGTAACTGCCAGCCATAAAGGCATTGATTGGGAATGTTCTGGAGTTCAGTGGGAGTTGTATGTAGTCAAGATGGGATTTTGTACTCTTACATTAAAATGTAACAGTTAGACATATTGGCGCCCACGTTGATTCAAACTTGTAAAGTGTGAGGCCTCACCCAAACTTACTGTGTGTTTGAATGGACCACTTTGACTCTATATCGAGTATTACAATAATTGAACGTTATATGAGATTGATTTGATCCATGTCTCATTGTTCAATTAATGTCTTATACAGAAAGGGTAGATGACAACGATTACTATAAATTCATTATCTTGCAATAAGCTATTCCAAGATACTTTGGTTATGGATTTAAAAAATGTCAAATTTAGTTGGGGACAACTATGTGTAGCTAGAACGCCTCTGGCTGTTAGCGTTGTGATACTTGGCCCAAATCCGTCCAAGTGGGAGACTGTTGGATTTAATGGTCGGTTCGGGTCAAGTCAACGAGGACCGACCCGAATATGATCCGGTATGAGTTACACCGGGGGTAACGAAATAAACCCACTTAAACGTTAACTGGGCCCCGACACAATCAATTAAGAGGATAAGTTGGTGGATTAAGCTTTGGTTTAATATTTGGGCTTAAAGCCCAATGAGGTTTAATCGTTAAACCCTAATATCATTACTATATATAGTTTAAGATAGTATTATTATAAAAAAAAAATAAAAAAAAAAAACCTAACTACCACCATAACTTCCGGCACCGTTTTTCCGGCGAGCCGCTTTTCCGGCGACCCGGTTTACGGGAAAACTACCTTCTGGCCGTCTTTGCTGTTGTCGCTGCACACCCTTGCACCTACATCACCACCACAGCCCCTAGACGTCGCCCACAGCCGCCGTTTTCCGGCAACGCCGCTTTTCCGGCGAGCTGTTGCTACTGTCCTCGGGCTGCTGTAGTTGAACCAGAGCCGCTCAGTTGCTTGTCTGCTGCTGTTCAGCGCCTCCTGTTGCCACCCAACAACCGCCGCTGCCGTCCGACGCCTTCCGGCCACCGCAGTCACCACCGCCGCCTGCTCCGCTGCCGGCACTGCTGTCTGCTGCCACCGCAGCTGCTTCTAGCCACCGCCGCTGCAGCTGCTGGTGCCTACTTCCGCTTCTGTTTGCTGCTGTCCACCAGAACAACAGGCTGCCGCCGTGAATCGCAGTCGCCGGAGTAGTCCGCCGTCGCCGTGAACCGCTGCAGCCACCGGAGTTGTTGATTGTGTCCAGATCTAGCTTATTCGTTAAGCCCTCGGTGTCTCACCCGGTTTCGATAACCGAGGTATAAATATCGATAAACTTAACTATGGTTGTTTATTATTGTTTAATCGTACTCGTGTAACGTTGTAATCGGATCCGGGTTTTGGGTTTCGGTTTTTGGTTCGTGCTAATCGTTTTTTATTCCGCAGCGTTTTATAGTTCGTTTATAAGTTCTTATATTAATATTGATTAATATTTATCGAAACGAAACTATTAACTAAAACGGATTTGAAATACTTGACCGTTTTCGTTCCGAACCACCGTTGAAACCCAACAGAACCCGCATGTATAATTTCTTGTACACATTTTTTCCTTCACTTCTAAACACATAATATATAAACATTCATATTTATAATTGTAATGATACATAGTCATAAGAAATAATGTCTAACAAGTGAAGGAAAAAAAAATTATGAATGGAACTTGCTCTAAAAGATATATAGGTCAGTTTGAACAACCAATTTCTTCAAAACAAGATGTGTCCTGTACTTGTTTATTACTAGATCACTTATTACTCGCTGTCATTTTTAACATGAGTCGTGTTGACTTTTACGAACTTTGACTCAATATAATTAACAAGGATGTCATAAATCTTAATATAAGTTTCTAAATGCTTTTACTGTTGTGTGAAATCCATTCGTTCCCATCGATGAAAGAGAGATCCATGAACGGAGTAGCTTCTTCTTCAGTTAGAGTTTTCACATACGGAACCCGAAATGTGGTATTTGCTCCGGGGCCTGAACACCCGTATTCTCCAAAGAAAACCGTCCTGAAAATACATTCAACATTAACAGCAAATGTTAATAATGTTTTCTAACATGGTACATTGTTTGTTACTATTACACCTATTACAAAGTGTGTTACACATGTTCATGTAAGAGGCAAACAAGGGAAAATTGAGGGGATGTTTGGCATTGCGTTTTAAAAGTGATTCTAGTTGTACGGAGATATCGTTGGATATTTTAGTGTAATTGAATTGGCTTTTCGACCAATGTAAATCATAATATGCATCAAACAAGTTAGGAGGTGCGGGGACTTGTTTGTTTGCTAAACACTGAGATTGATGGTTGTCACCCCTTCAACATGTCAAACATTTATTTTATGTCGCGTTAGCAAGTTTTGAATATTAAAGATAATGTTTTATACCCTTGACCAGCTTATACCAGTAACAAGTTCATCACGTGAGAGGTAAATCAAGTCGGCCAAGCAAATTTAGCTAGTTTTGAATATTAAAGATAATGTTTTGACCCTTGGCCGACTTAGACCAGTAACAAGTCTATCACGTGAGAGGTAAATCCAGCTGGCCAGGAAAATTAAGTATCCCCTAAGCCTAACAAGATAATTTTCAATTATACGAGGTTCCTCTTGTCACGTTGAGATCTTGAACCCGAGTATCTAATATTGAACCTATTCATTAAGCTAGGATAATCATATTTTTAAAATGCAATGCCAAACACCACTTAAATAGCCATAACTGATCTCTAGATGAATCTCTCCAATCATTCCAACCATCAGGAGAAACAACTTCAGTCATATAAGTTTTTATGAACACCACAGTTGCATATGCACCCCAAGCCCTCCCAAGCCACACCCTACCACTTCCTCCAATACTACAATACACAAATGAAAACCCGGTTTTCTCATTCTCTGAGCTCCTCCCATGCGCTGTTATCGCGCCACTAATCCCACCACCACTTGGGGCATCACTCGCTATCGAGTTCAGTACAGAATCCTAAAGAAAACGGATCGAGTTAGAGACTATCTTGCTTATTCTTTAAAAGATATTGTGCTTATATATGTAAGTAAAGGTGTTAGCTTTTAGGTGGAATAACAATACCTCATAGAGTGATCTACCATTTCCAAAAATAAAATCTATTGATCCTTCAATGAAACATTCTTTGAAATAATGTCTTCCTTTATCGTCATGAAGAGTGTCTTGAGCTCCATAAAACCCGCAACCATAAAAAGCTGCTTGATCTCCCGCGATTCTCAATGCGAGTGCTTGTGCTCCAACTGCACCTTGGGATGGTGGAGGAGCTGTATTCTTTGCCATTGAACAACAAAGCAAGAATATCAAATTTAAAAAAAAAAAATTAAAAAGAAGGGTTTTTTTGGCCTAAAAAGGAATTAATAACTTTTGTCTAAGTGAAAATATTTTCTGACTTATGAGTTATTGACAAAGAGTTGATCCAAGAGTTAGCACACTTTATTCATACTAGATAGACCGAAGGAAACAAAGCAGAAAATGCTCAATTAAAATGAATATAACTTGGTGTATGAGAGGAGTTACACAATTGTCGCACCCGAATTCCATCAATTAGGGTTCCGATTCGTCTTAAGTTACCCGTTTAGCAATACCTACCAAATTTATAATTAACTATAAAAGTGACCCGTCAACCGTGTAATGTTTTCTTTATTCATCAATATAATATCTATGCTTAAAACCTTCAAAAGATTTTATTAAAAAAAACATTTTGATTTTTTTTTCTTTTACATTTCATCAAATTGATTGATGAGAACATTAAATACTAACTAGTTGTTGAGTGTTGACTAGCTTGTACGTTACTTTATAATTTATAAATTTTAAGAGTGAAAACAAAGATTGTTACCTAAAATAGATAACAGATCAAAGTTAGTAAAATTTATAACTACCCTTTTATGTATTAATCACAAAAAAAAACCTATTAATTTAGTGCACTTTCAAATCTATGATTTTTGCACGTATGCATTACCTTGAAGCTAATGTTGTAAGCAATGAAGTTCTGAGCAAAAACGGATACTGTGGCGCTGTAGACTGTGCCTCCAGTCGAATTCGCAGTGTCGTTCCATGCGATCTCCGTATTAAGATAACCTTGCCCTTGAATTATCAAGTTGATCTTATTCTGATTCACCATCACTTTCTCCCTGTCACAATAATAAGATTTTTTTTTGGATTTTACATGCCTTGAACATTAGTTATTATGTGCACAACAGAATATGAAGCAATTTGTCACATTTTTTCATTATGGGTTATAAAATGTGTCATTTATTACAAATTATAAACATGGGAAGGGTTCGTGTGCAAAATAATCTTAACAAAAATGAGAACGTAGGAAAGAATGTCAACTACAATACCATTTTACATAAGTACTGTTTTATAAAAACAAACAAAAACCTAATAATAACAAAAAAAGAATCAAAATCAACAACAAAATAATAATAGCAAATACCTGTAACAGTAAAAGAAAAAAAAACCTGGCTAATATTAACAACAATATATATATATATATATATATATATATATATATATATATATATATATATATATATATATAAAATTAACAAATAGTTATAACGTCTCATAATAGAAAATAAGCAAATACGAACAAAAAATAACAGTAAACACTTATAAAAACAAACCAAATAATAACAACAAATTAGCTCTTATTGCTTTCATGTTGAAGTATTTGCATTTGAACCTGAGACTTATAAACGTTTATACAAATAAGTGGCCTACAACACTACAAAATAAGAATATCACCGACAGCCCAATCCATCGTTGTTCCGAAGGTGGTTATCAACAGAAACCCGTCAGTGATTGTTCGTTGGAAAAATGACCATGAATGATCTGATTTGCGACATATTAATGATGAACTCTTTAGCGACGGAATAAGACGTACTTTAAAAAGTTATTTATTCTTTCTTTTGTTTTCTGGAGTATGTCGGTAAATTATATATGACAATTATAGAGTAATTTTTTTTTCTTTTGGATTTCGTGGGATCCGTCGAATTACTAACGGGTATTTGTGTTAGTAATTTGTTGCCGGTGATACTCATTTGCTTAGCGGTGCAAATATTAAATTTGTCACCATCACTTACAAATTGATAAGATTAATTTGTTAGATAAAATTTCCAAAGCTGAAAATTCAAAGAATAATGTAAATAAATATCATAGCAACAATTTATATAAACTCAAAACAATATAAGAATTACTTATTTTCTATTTTTCTATACCCTTTTCATCTCTAGACCAAGAGAAATGATATATGTTCTAATAAATCATTTTAATGTTAAATGACATGAATCCATGATATATATGTAAATGGCTCACTTGCACACTCATGGACTCTATGTCATGTGTTATTAGATATTTAATTAATACTAGACAAATATTATTTTTTTGCATGATTATCACTTGACAAAAACTTAACACATTTTTCCTAAGCCTTATAGGGAAAAAAAATGTGTGCAGCCTCATTTTTTTTCATTATAAAGGCTCAAAGATTGCATGATCATAAAGTAAGATTACCTATAAGTGCCTGAATCAAGTATAATAAGAGTTGTACTAAGGCTACAATCAAGAACGGCATCAACTGCCTGTTGCAAAGTGGTGAAGTTCCCACACCCCTTTTGGTCAACGGTCAAAACAAGTTGCGCCGCATATTCTGATACGAGCGTAGAGTTTCTCCACGTATCGTCATCACAAGTGGTCTTACGGTGCCTATGGTGGTGGTGATGGTGGCGATGGCCGCGGCCAATTTGATTTATGAGTAAAAAGAAGTCATAAATTCCACTTTGCTTAATAATATTATTGATATAAGTGACTTCAAAGCTAGGTAATGATATGTTTGTGTTGGTGGTGGTGAAAGAAATAATGATGGATAAAATAGCAATGAAAAAACAGACAACCAAAATAAAATGGTTTTTTTGGTGTTCATGTTTTGGATCTAAGGATTGTGATTAAAAATGGTTATGGGGTATTATGCTGTTATATATACATACATATCAATGTTTTTATTATTTTACTAACACTCAACTTTTGTCTCATCATGGCATCATGCCGCCTTTCATTTCATGCTTCAAAGGCATATATTTTTCTTTAAAGCTATCCATTATATCACTAGCATAAATAATAAATATTAATATACTCATTTTCTAATGTTTTATATTCGTTTCTAGCACTTAATAACACCGGTTTGGCAAATATTTTTAAAAGTGATCGTGATACTGGAAAAAAAACGTTCTTGGATCCGCCAGTGATTTTATTACGCAATACGCAACTTAAGCTATAGCTTTTTTTTGGCATGAATGGAATAATGATTCTAGAAGTTAAGCAAATGATTTATTTGATAAGTTATGGTGGAGTTTAAAATGTGAGGTTTGGCTTGGGAGTTAAGGGAAGTGAGTGTGAAGAAAGTGAATGACAGGAAAAAGAACTAAAATCAGGGGGCGGCAATTAGCAAATGGAGGAAGATTGATCTATAAGTTAAGTTGTTTTTTAAGAACAAATTATTAAAAAGAAAAAAAAAACATGATGAAGGTAAGCGGGTGAGGTTAGTATTGAAGGGATGTTATTATAGAGTTAAATGTGTATATAACATTCATTAAAAAATATTTGATAAGTTTGTGTAAAATGAATATTCTATCATTTTACATACTATTAAGAGTGATTATGTAATTTACTCAAAATAATTATAAAAAACAAACAAAAAAAGACCAGGATCAGTTTTAAAAAGTTATTTTAAATAAATACAAAACCATTTCAAAACCAATAAAATCTGGTCACATACAGTCATATTGGCAAAACGCTACCAATACAAAACTCATCGCCCTAAGGCCCATCATAGTAAAACCTTTGGTTCAGGCATGACATTTTATCATGAGCAAGACTCGAACCAATGACCTCTCTTATAGAGTCACTGGAGAGGCGAGTTTTAATTTGTTATTTTGTTTTGTTAGATTACATATACAATTGTGTTGTTTTAAGTGATTTGTCTTTTAAGCAATATAATACAAATTTGAGAAATGAAAAGATTTAGACTAATTTGTACACTATTAGCGTTTGTTTTTACTTGATGCATTTAAACATAACCAATTTTACTAAAAACAAAACAGAGCCTTACAAAAGCACACAAAAACAAAACCAAAATGGCTTCTAAAAGCCAAAACAAAAGCTTTTACGCCAAGACCGGACTAAACCTAAAAAGGTATAATCTCTCATACCTAACTATGCACTCAAACTAAATCAGACCATAAACCAAACTCAAACTTATCTGATAACACAAATCACTATTTAACAAAACAGTATATCTGAACCCAAAAGAACACGAGAAAACAAACATTACTAATACCAACCATTTCAACTTTCATCCATCATAACCAGCCAAAATATTAATAATCATCTGAAACAACCCACCAACAAAATATGAACAGAACAGAGCAGAGCATAACAGCAAACCACCAAAAACTACTCACTACCTTTTTATAGTCAGCCAAAATAATTACGTCGACGCCCATCAACAAACTTCTCCTCTAAATCGAAACAAAGAAACCCGACTTCATATGTTGCTACTCCACCAAAGGGCTAAAAAGACCATTATCATCAGCCACTGCATCTACAACACCATTTTGAGTTTCGAGAATTTCCTTTTGTAGCATTGATGTTCCTTTAAATGTCATCATAGCCGAACATCCTTGCCTCAACTCGGTTAGCTGAAACCAAAATAAACCGTTAATAAAGAATAAATACGTTTATATTCTAAATAAGTTATGAGGTACTATTTAGCTGAATATATTTTAAGACAGCTTTTGGCCCGTTATATCAAGTAAAACTTTACCTGATCTTGTTCGATTGTTTCAAAACCAAATTTTTGGGTCCATATGGATTTAGCTTCGTCAGCGGCTGGAAGCACTATCTTTTTAATTTTTATAGACGAAAGTAGCTTCTCGATGCAGGTAAATAGCACTTGAAAGTAGCCCTGCCAATGTACAATAAATATAAGAATTTACTACAAAAAAGATTGATGATAGCAATACTTTACTTGAAAAATGTGATTATAAGAAAATAAGTACCTTCCCCTGGTTGCTTTTACTAGTAGCGACAATTGGGAGTTCGGCCATATCCTCTCCAAATACACGAAGGGTTCCAGCTGAAACTACATTTGAACTGCACAAATCACTAATAATTAACAAGTGTCGATAAAGTAAACGCAAATATATAAATTAATAAAGAATTTGTTGTACAGAAACAAGAAAATGACAATTATGTCCTTACTCTATTGTCAATATTGCAATAAGCATTCCTGCAAAGTCTTGGCTCCAAATTTTTCTTCTGTTAAAATAAAAAAAGTTTTGAAATTGGAGCAAATATTTGGACAATAAAGTAATAAAATCTATATTCCATTTATGCTTACCCGTACACCATTGACGGTATAAAATCACGCCCACTTGTTGCATCGATAATAGGGTTAAAGCCTTCCTGTTATCACGAAATAACAAAGAAGTCAACAAATGGTCAACACTAAAAAATGGTATTAGCATTCCTTGTATCAAAACAGTACTCACATGAAAGATATCCACAGTTTGTGCCAACAATTTTCTGGTCTCACGAGTAGCATTTTTGCCACTGAGAACCACAAACTTCATTTCCGAACTGAAATCGGTTTCTGGGTTTTCGGTATTATTCTTTTGTTTCTCCTTCAATAAAGTCAACATGTTACCAGGAAGTGTTTCGGGTTCACGGTTTATCAAAGTTTGCAAAACAGAATTAATCCTCTCGCAATCTGTGCAGCAGAACCACTTCCCCTTCGGCAATGCCTGCAAGTTGCAGATAAGAAAATATTATTAAATTATAATCAATAGAAAAGACCATAAAGAAGTAGAGATAAATTATACACAGGTACCTTTAAATCAGCCATATTGTGTTCTCTCAGACAGCCAATATGATATTCCTTTTCACACTGATCACAAACTATAACTGTTCGGTCATTGAAAACATTTTTGCTAAAATCATGGCATCTGCATAGATTAAAAGCCAGATTAAAGTTCCTCAAACATCTAAATGCATATATTAATACTTGCAAGCTAAAGACACCTAAACCATTCAAGTTCATAAACTTGGAATATAACAAATTAACTATTAACTACTTATAGTATATATACAAAAGTAGTTTGTGTGATGAATCTAACCCGACCTTATCCAAGTTACCTAACCCACCCAATTAATAGTATAGACGAGTTACCTGCACAAAACACATGCAACAAGGTCAACATTTTCTGGGTGTTTGACTATACGTATACAGCGGGTCTTAATCTGCTCCATAGGATCAATCCCCGTCACCCTTCCAGCTACCAAAGCATTTTCATTTTCTCCGTCAAATTTCAATGAATGTTGACAGTATCTGCAATACCATTTGCCGCGTGGGATGCTCGATTCACCTGCACATTCTGTATAAACCAACAGAATTGTGTGTTAGATTTAAACCACTATTGTTGATTTCACATAGATTTAGTAAAACAATCAAAGTTACAAAATTTACAAAACTGACCTTGATGGAAGGATCTAGGGCATCCATCACAAAGCAAAAGATCTCCACCGTCCCAACAAACTCTACACAAATCATCATTGTACTTCACTGAGTTTTTCCCTTTTTCATTCATCTTCATAGAAACTGCATATTCATGCAGTGACACTCCATTTGAGATGTAAATGTTTTCATACCTGTCATGATTTCGAAAGGTTTAAAATCAATATATAAACTGTTGGCAATTAAAATGTAAAGAGAAACCAAAAACTCACGGTTTCTTGCGAGATGCCCAACCCGCATGAGCTTCAAACTGTGAGGCACTAATCTCAGTTTTACAGCAGGAACAGACTATTCCATTGTTCCATTTATAACCATCCAGAAGTTTCTGTTAAGAATAGAAGTTGGTATTGTTTTTAACTAATAAACTATATTTATTGGCATAAAAAAGTGCAGACTTTTCACCTTTCCTTGAGCAACGTAAGTTAGTTCAGTTCCATCTGGCAATCCTCCTTTCTGAAAAACCGACCAATGCAACTGCTGATTCCTGTGAAAAACATCATATGACACAGAAAAAGTTAGTTTTCTGCAAACTTAATAAGAGAAATATTCTTATATTTAAAAAACCAACTTTATTGTTAGCAGTTTTCGGATGTTTTGATGTGGTGCGGAACATTTAACAGCACTCTTGATGATTCTTGGCGCAGAAGCGGACCTCAATGACCTGTACCATCAAAAAATATTAATAGTATTTCCAGAGAAAGGTAGCAAGCTTTATGATCTTTTTGTATTTTACCTTTTATGTATCTTTGATTTTGTTTTATCTCGTGACAATTTAAGATCTCCAGCACTTTTGCAGGGCTTCAAATCTGACGTTGATGACCTACATAATCACACAAGAAATCTTTAATAAACCAAACGAATATAAAATTTATCATAGAAATTAAATAAAGAAAATATAAAACTTGCTTAGTTTGAAAAAAAAAATACTGACTTTGGTTTTCTCCCTCGTTTAGATTTAGTCTTTATATCTGAAGAACATAGCAAGCTGTTACTTTCAGAGGCCTTTGGCTTTGAAGTTGATGCCCTAAACAATATAAAAGATTATAAGCATTAAAGGGTAATAAACTAATAACTGATGATTATATTTTACTTTAAAAGAGGAAAGCAAGAAAATCTGATTACACATACCCATATACATTCATTTAGTATTCTGGTTCATACACATAACTCAGTTTGGTAACCGAGTTTTCTTCTATAGACATGAATGGTTTCAAATGAGTACGTGGTAACAGTTTCAAGATTTACAATTACCAATAAAGTAAAAATATATGATCAATTACCAAGAGAGCATGCAAAATAACAGTAGTAATAAATAAACAATACGCATTTGTCGGAATGTAACAGACATGCAATCAGTAAAGCAATTATGATAGGCTACCTTAAAATTTAATCAGTAGATATGATCATATGATAAACCACAAACTTCAAAAATCAATTCAACCATGATCCTCAAAATTATACAACTTAGTTCAAAACAAAAGGCAAACAAAGGTACGGCAAGACGAAACAAAAAAGAAGTGTAACATAACGCCCAATAATCTATACATGGTTTACCCTAAGTCCCTAACTATCTTACTAAATCTGTTGCCTACGGTGCCTACTATACCATATATAAACCTTTCTTGCCAAATTAGTTCTTTTACTACTATTTTGCAGAATAACATACTGCACTAGCCTAATATAATGTACAATAATTTGAAAAGACAGTTAGGGTTATCTATAGATGCACAGGCACCATCATTCTTTGAATGTTGGTTAAAAGATACACCATAAAAGTTGCTAAGAAAATAAAATAACTAGCGTAGTTTGAAAAATAAAAGAAAAATAATACTGACTTCGGTTTTCTCCCTCGTTTAGATTTAGTCTTTATATCTGAAGAACATGGCAAGCTGTTACTTTCAGAAGCCGTTGGCTCTGGAGTTGATGCCCTAAACAAAATAAAAGATTGTTAAGCATTAAAGGGTAATAATAGATGATTATACTTTACTTTAAACTTTAAAAGCAGAAAGCAAGTAAATCCAATTACAATTGCACATTCCCATATCCATTAATTTGGTATTTTGGTTCAAACAGAACTCAGTTTGGTAACCGATTTTTCTTCTAATAGACAATGATGGTTTCAATTGAGTAAGATGTAAGGGTTTCAAAATTTACAATTACAAAGAAAGTGACTACCAATCACAGAGAGAGCATGAAATGAATAGTAGAGATAAAACAACAATACGCATTTGTCAGAACGTAACAGAGATGCAATAATTAAAGAAATGATGATGGTCTGTCTTAAAAGTTAATCAGTAGATATAACAAATCTAAGCTTAAAAATCGATTCAGCCATGATCCTCAGAATTATACAACTTGGTTCAAAACAAAAAGCAAACAAAGATACAGCAAGATGAAACAGAAATGAAGCGTAACATAACGCACAATAATCTATACGCATTTTACCCTAAATAACTTATTAAAACTGCTCCCTTCCATACCATATATAAAATTTTCTTTCAATATTAGTTATTTTTCTACTATTTTGCAAGATAACATACAACACTATTAATTCCTAACATACTGTACAATTATTTGAAGAGTAAGACAGTTAGGGTTATCTATAGATGCATAGACACCGTCATTCTTTGAATACCGGTGTGAAAGATACAACACTAAAGTGGCTAAGATAAATCAATAGATATTCGTACCTAACTTCATTAGAAGTTGCAACCTTCGGTTCAGCGTCCACTTCTTCTTTACTCAAGCAAGCATCACAAATTAACAAATTTTCAGAAAAAGATGATTCGAGTGAGCCTGAAAAGCATTAGAAAGAGTACCATAGTTAAGAAAATCCACGTTAGCTAAAAAATATAAGAAACTAAATCGGTTAAGAGGATTGCTCACTGTTGCATTTTGTACACATGGAAGGTCCCTTCACAGGTAGTGAATTAATTACAGTTTGAAGAGCCACGTCTAGTGTTTCTGAAGCTGCTGCTTTGCATATCTCAATCAGTTCAAGTAGACTTTTACCATTTTCAAGAAAAATATGTTTTATAGCATGTCTGTACGACTTGAGTGCATGCATCTCAAACTGAGAGGGTGAAATAACCTACCATTCAACAAGCCAATGTCAGTTTCAAGCACAAAACCCTGTGCCATGTTACAGTGTTGTAAAAGTCGGATTTAACTGGTGATTAATTGCTAGACGGTGACTTACTAATTTTCAGCTAATTGGTCCTAGTCGACCATAATCTGTCCCAGTTGGCCCAAATCAGGCTTTGTTTAAAAAAAATTTAGAACAAAGAAACAACTTTTTTGGAAAGGTAATCAAACCTTGGTTTTAACCTGTTAACCCTACTTATTGGTTTTTCTCAATTCTCACTGAATTGTTATGTTTATGTTTATACTATGTGAGCTTTGAAAACTTTTATATGTAATTTTGAAACACACACAAAAATTTGATTCGATCAATAATCGCTAATCGGTACCCCACTGGCTGACTAGCGCCTTATAAGTTCTACAACACTGACTATATGGTGTGTTAGATCAAAACTCATAAAACACAAAGCTTACTTTGATACCCTCACAAAGACTGCAAGAACACAATATGCCCACACCTTTGATTACCCCTTGCAGATTTGCTCCCTGTAATAAACATAAATCTCATTCTCTTCTGAACATAAAAACTTTAAAAAAGTGTTAAAACAAATTATAACCAAGTAATATGCATGCTACCTCTGTATCTAATTTGCAATAATAAACACAAATCTCCTTCTCTTCTAAACATAAAAACTTGACTAAACTATTGAAACAAATGACAATCAATTAACAGGCATGCTAGTACGCTACCTATGTATCTAACTTGTAGGACTGGTTGTTGTGAAGAGACTTTAAAGCGCAAGTTAAAGCGCCACGTCACTGCCTAGTAGGCAGTGGGGCTTTAACAAAAAATTCTCTTTAAAGTCCCGTTGCCACATTAAACCCCCTTTTACCCACCCTGTTAAATCCCCCGTTGTGGTTTAACACCACCATTTTCTTGTTAAAGCCCCATGGTCCCACCTTTTTTTTCTCCATTACCGCCGGTTAACGTGCTACCAGATCCCCACCTTACCGCCCGGCCCTTAAAGCCCCGGCCAGGCGTTTAAAACTGGGCCAAGCCTAATAAGCACATATCTCATTCTCTTCTAAACATAAAAGCTTGACTAAACTATCAAAACAAACGATATTCAACTAATACGCATGCAAGTTTCTACCTTTGCATCCAACTTATAACAAACACAAATCTCATTCTCGTCTAAACATAAACATAAAAACCCGAATATAACCAATTAACACAAAAGCAAACACTACCTCTGCTTCCAACTTGTAACAAACCCGAAACCCCTCAAGCAATCCAGTCTCCAGAAGCCCTCTCATATTAGTCGGCATCTTCTCCAACTCGATCTTCTTCGACATCTTCAACTCCATCTTCGTCCGGTTCCCACTCCCCACATCCTCCTCCTCCTCCTTCTCCTTCAATGCAGATCTTGTAAACCTTTTAGGCGTCACGTGACCTTTTCCGGCAACCACCGTTGACTCATCTCCGCCGCCGCCGTTGACTATTTCGTCTTCAGCGTTGACCAATACCTCAGTATTTACCGAATCTCGATCCGTAATATCAGTTTTCATCCTCTTGTTCCGTCGATTCACTGACCGATTACTATTACTATTACTAGTATTATTATTATTATTATCAGTTAATAATAATAATAATAACTGACCGGAGGAAGATTCCGAGGAGCGAGTGCGGCCGGTGAAGCAACCGAACTGAGATCGAGCTTCCAATGCGAAAGCTAGTTCTCGTTTCATTCTCAATTGATCGTCAAAACTAGGGTTTCAAAAGGGAGAAAGAGTAAATTGACCAGTGAGAATGAGATATCAGGATCCGAATTGCAAAAGCCCTAATTTGATTGGATCGTACACTGTCGTTAGGGTTGTTGATTTGTTGCCATTTGTGTATGTGTGAAGTTGGAGATTGTGATTTGGAAGATGAAAGGAGCCCTAGATTCGCTAAGTATATACCGGAAAACAGAAGGATTGTATATGAATAATGATGTGAATAATAATAATAATAAATAAATAAATAAATAAATAAATAAATATTATGTTTTACTAACATTTTTGATTTATTATTCTTATTTTTTTTAAGTAGTCCGCCGAGAAGTGATAGTTGTGTTGACTTGTTATATCCAAAAATGTTCGTTTTCAGTTTTACATTTTTTTTAATAATTACAAATTGATTCAGAACCTACAATTTCAGTTAGGTCCAAACTGATTTTTACATAATCGATTTCAAACTTGTTCGATTATCTGGTCGATTTGGTTAACCGGTTTATTTGCTCACCTCTATATCATAGTGAGTCTTTCTGAGACAGATGTCTACCGTTCATACCGATTTAAACGTTTCAGACCTGATTCACCCAAGAACAACATCAACAAGGAAACCATCACTATAAAAAAATTGGTCCTTGTGTCATGTTTCAAATATTAGACCTTAAGATCTAAAGCTTTAACCATCACATATGTGTCATTGGACCAGAAGGCCCTTAAAAATGAAATACACGCTTTTTTCAGCAAAAAATTACGAGTTGCTGGATAAAAAAAAGTGTTCGTTATTTTTCAGCAAACTGTTGTCGACGACGGGACACAGGTGTCACGCCGTTGTACCACTGAGAACACGACCCACCAAAAACTCGTCATCCTCGCGGGTATTTGATAGAAGCCTTCTCCCAATATGACCTTTTGAGCGGGTTAGACTCCAAAGAAATAATAGAGAGAACGAGACATTGTCTTATCAATTTTCTTCTTCTTTTCTATGAAGAATGCAAGTACTATTTATAGGAAATAAAAATGCAAAAACTCCACTACATGGCTACTGAAATCATGGGAAACATCTAACATAATAAACTAACTTACAGTGCAAGTGAAGGATGAACGTGGAGCAAAGCTTTGCAACATGGAGATAGACCAAGTAACTAGTGTTTTGGAATATGGCACGTATCAGTATTCTACAAAGATCCTTCTTTGCCAACAAGATTCAGGACTGGTGGAAGCTTGTCGTTAGCTTACAAACGCCAGCGACGTTAATAAAGGGGACAGGTTGGGAACTTTAATAAGCTCTTGACATATATTTCACCTTCACATTTCACATATAGAAGGTACATGTTAAGGATTTTAACGCCTAGAAAGATTTTGCTTACGTGACATTAAATTATGAAATCTGAAAAATAGTAAGCTTTCACACGTTAATGTACATGTTTAATACTACAAAACATTATCATAACCCTTAAACCTGTTGTACGAAAGTCAACTTGTTGTGAAAGAAAATACATGAATAATATAAATCTCTAAATCCAATCTTAGGATATATAACCATCTCTAGACTTTATTCTATAATTTTTGTTAGATTTGGTGTTGGATTAAAAGAGGTGATTGTTTAAAAGTCTAAAGTCTAAAATGTTGTGATTTGAGTTCAAACAGGTTTGAATTAAATTTAGTTTAGGTTGAAAAGTGACAAAAAAATATTAATATGGGTATAGAGGCTAGAGGCAAAGGGTATTGAAAGTGGTCATAGAGCACTACTACAAAGACAGACATAAGATGTGATAGACAAAACACAAAAGGTGCGTGCGGTTCAGCCATTTAACCGCACCTTTTGACATAAGAACGGTTTTTAAACTACATTAGCACATAAGGTGCGGTTCACAAAGATACAAAGATGCGGTCAAACAACAACCGCACCTTTTGATAGTGGATAACAAAAGAGATGTGGTTCACATGGATATTAACCAACCCAACAGATAATTCAAAGATTCAACTTTCAAACTAATCTCTATATATTCAAACTAGTTTCTTATATATTCTAACTTATCTATTTATTTTCTTCCAATTAACTTCACCAACATGCAATCGGTACGTAACTCAACTGCCATTAACATGAAGATATATTTTTAGTTCTAACTTATACTTTTATGCATTGTTATCTATTTTGATGTATACAGATATAAAGTTCGATTTGTCTAGTGATCAAGATATATCATTCAAATACCAAGCAAATTAATTAAGGTATGGAAAATTTTAATTTTGTTGCATTTATTAATTGTTGATTTGTTTATAAGTATGTGCATATATTTTGTAATTTGTATGCGTATATACATAGTTATGCCTATTTGCGTGTATATAATATATAATGTGTGTAGAGGTGCAAACGAGCCAAACCCGAGTTCGACTAGGCTCGAGTTCGGCTCGTTTAGATCTTTATTTTAAAAGCTCGATTTCTCTCCGGGGTCGCCTCGTTTACTGGATATTAATTAATAGTTGGTAAATACATATATTATAAAAATTATAGGCTTGTTAATTTTGGCTCGCGATTCGGCTTGAGCTCAAGCTCAAAAAATAAAGCTCAAGCCCGGTCTTGTTTTTTAGATGAGCTCATGTTAAGGCTCAAGCTCAAGCTTACACCATATACAATTTGTATATTGTTGTATACCCATACATACTTTCAATTTAAAGAACTAGAATTAACCAAGCTACAAGTTCCAAAATGTTTGAATTCGAATTTGGTTATTAAAATATGATATATTTTAGTTTTAAGTGATATTTTTTTATGTAGTGTTGAATATATTTTGTTGTATATAGATAAGTTTGATTTATTATAGTGATCAAGATTTTTTTAATTAAGATATGGGAATATTTAATTTTCTTTCATTTATTGTTGATTTGTTTATATGTATGTGATTGTATAACTATATACATATTTATAGTTATTTGTATGCATTATATATATATATATACATATGTATATGTGTGTGTAGGGATGCAAATGGCCAAGCCTGAGTTTGACGCTCGAGCTTGAACTCGGCTCATTTCGATCTTCATTTCAAAAAGCTCGTCTCGGACTCGGCTCGTTTACTATATATTAATTAATATTTGAGAAATTCATTTACATCACTTGTTTGAATATATTATTTCCAGATTAAACGTGATTGGATGTACAAAGCTTCGCATACATCCAAAATTTATGAAGCGGGTGTTCAAAGTTTTCTTAGTGCCGCCGAAGCAAATCGCGTAAAAAAATAAGTCGGTCAATTTGTTGTCCTTGTTCCGTTTGTCAAGCATTTCAATATTTTGAGGATGTCACTGAAATAGAGGCACATTTGTTCAAAAATGGCTTTATGCCTAGATACAATTGTTGGTCAAGACATGGACAATCATTAGCTGATTTTAGCACGTCGTCAAACCTTGATGAGAATGATGACCACTTGAATGGCCCAAGTGACAATTTAAATGAAATGTTGCATGATAAGGAGACTAATATGGGTGATGCTGAAATAGAAAATTTACAATACCTATTTGAAGATGCAGAAAAAGTGTTATATACCGATTCTAGAATTAATAAACTTGATGCGGTGTTGAATTTGAGTAACTTAAATTCAAAAAACGGATGAAGCGATAAAAGTTTTACGGAACTATTAGTGTTTTTGCATGATCGCATGCTTCCGGAAGACAATGAATTACCAATTTCGACCTACCGAGCAAAAAAGCTTATGTGTTCGATGGGATTGGAAGTTGAAAGAATACACGTGTGTCCAAATAATTGTATTTTGTATAGAAAGCGATATTAAAATGAACATAAATGCGTTGTGTGCGGTGCATCGAGGTATAAACAGAAAAAATATTTGGATGAAGTTGATGATGATGAGGTGGCAATAAAACGACCGCCTGCTAAAATGTTGTGGTATCTCTCTATCATACTGAGACTGAAAGGGTAATTTTCAAACGAAAAAGAAGCAAAATTATTACGTTGGCATTCGGATGAACGTGTAATTGACGGAAAACTAAGACATGTTGCGGATTCATCGCAGTGGCAAACAACCGATAACAAGTATCCTGAATTCGGGAAGGAGACAAGAAACATACGATTTGGTCTTAGTTCATGCAGGTTTAATCCTTTTGGGGGCATGAGTAGTATTTATAGTACATGGCCGGTTCTTTTGTGCATCTACAATCTTCCACCGTGGTTATGCATTAAAAGAAAATACATTATGATGTCATTGTTTATTCAGGATCCGAGACAGCCTGATAATAATATTGACGTGTACTTGTCTCCGTTGATTGATAACTTAAAAACCCTTTGGGATTCAGGTGTAAACGTATATGATGCGTATGGGAAAGAACACTTTCAATTGCATGCCATGATTTTCTGTATTATAAATGATTTTCCATCATATAGTAGCTTGTCGGGATACACTACGAAGGGTAAGAAAGCTTGTCCGGTTTGTGAAAATGTAACAAGTGCGACAAGGTTAAAAAACTGAAGAAAACATGTATACATGGGACATCGAAGATTCCAGTAGTATTTAATTGTTTATAAAATCTATACCTAAAACCATTTCAAACAACTATAATAGAAAACACATATGTCAACTTGAGGAAAGTAGTATAATTTTTTTCTTTAAAAAAACAAATTAACAAATGAGCACGCTTTCCCTTAAAATGGCTTCATAATCATAAAAAAGGTCATTGGAATTAGTGTAAATTGTGATTGTGAGTTTGTGACATATCCTAGAAAGTTTGAGAAACACACAGAAGCAATTGGTTGTAATACTTGAAAACAATAGTAAAGAATTAAAGATCAAACATGTGACGAGGCCAAAAGTGGGTGAGTTGTTACTAGTTGTGAGTTGTTACTAAAATGTTGAATGGTTTTTCAGAGCCTCATCAATTGTGAGTTGTTACTAAAAGTGGGTGATTCACTAGAGAAGGTGGCTGATTTCAGAGCCTCACCAACTGTGAGTTGTTAAAAGTGGGTGATTCACTAGAGAAGGTGGCTGATGGTATGACCTGGCCGAGCACCGATAAAATTCTACATTGTAAAACAATAATGGAGGGTTGTGTCAAGGTTTCAGTGGATGCTTTCATTGATGAATTTAAGACGTTGAAAGTCTACAAAGTGACAATGACGAGTGAACTTAAACGAGTTGAACAAATGGTTGACCAGATCGTTCAATGGTCAAGAGATGTGATAATGGTATTTTTATATTATAATACTAGTTTGAGACCTGTGCATTACACGGGTAATTGATAAAAATTTTAAACTTTAACCATTAAGTGAACTACAGTCAACAAATTAATCATATATTGTTAATACAATTCCAATTACATTTTACATTAAAATTTAAAACCATGTTCAAATAATAGTGATTATTCCAAGTTAGAAGAATATTATAAGATTTAAAGTTTCATAAAATGAAGGTAGTGATTCTTATTTATAATAGTTAAAAGTAGGGTTGTCACTTTTACCCGTAACCTGAAATCGAACCCAAGAAAATCCGTACCCGAACCCAAACTAGCTCGGCCCGGGAAACTCGAGCCTACGAATAAACTAAATTAAACTGGAACTGAATTAATCCGGGGTGGTTCTTGGGTCCAAATTTTAGGTTTCGGATCAACCCGAATAAACTATTAGTTTTAAATCATATATATTTTTAAGTAACAAAGGCTAAGCCTTAACCGCTAGCGTTATCAGGATATACTCCAAGTCGACTGTTCTCATTCCACATATTATGAATCGAATGTTTAATGCTTATTATTTTAAATATAAACTATAATAAACACTTTAATTATGTACTATGTGTTGTAAAAGTCGGATTCCAAGGCCTTGGAATCGGCAATTCCAAGGTCCTCGGACATCGACCTAGCCGTCTTTTCCCAACTCGGCCACCATTACTCGTCAAGGTCCAACTCGGTCAAAAGTCGGAGTACTCGGGATTACTCGGCCTCCAAGGTCAACTCGGCCACCAATTTTTTTAAAATTTTTTAATTTTGTAAAAAGTTAAAGATAACAACAAAACTTGAATTTTTCAATCATGTTTTTTTTTCATGTGATTTAGGCTTATTTTTACATGAATTATGCTTGTCTTAACATATATATAGTATCCAATAATTATTTTATGTTATATTTATTATTTCCGAGTACAAGGTGAGTACTCCCAAAGTACTCTGAGTACTCCCTACAAGGGGGTCGGCCGCCTAGCGAATTTTACTACATTGGTACTAACCAACATTTAACACTACATTACCTCAGTTCGTTGTATTTATGTAAAAATAAAATTAATATTTAATATAATATTGTAATTATTTAATTAACTGATGAAAACGATATTCTAGGTTTCAATATATTAAATGACTTTTCGAAAACGTAAATAATGGAATGGGAACAATTTTTTTGGCTTAAATATTAAATGCTTTTAATTAAATAATTTATCTTATAAGGCATATTAAATAAAATATATTTAAATGTATAAAACATATATATCAAGTCATAAAATATATGTTTCCGATGCATTTTTGTCAGAGTTATAGAAGAAAATATTGAAAACTAAATATTGATATTCATATTGCTAATACCATTTATACTACACAAAAAAGTCGTATATATAAATGACAGATAGTTCATATGGTAAATGATGTGGTGTGAGATATATATATTTTTATTAAAGATTTTTCACACTTTGTCGGGTTTTAAAAATGGTTTTCACCTAGACTTAACCACACACACAAAAGACAAGTGTACCCGTTGTGTGGTAATATAGTAACGGCGAGAACCGGGTATCAATCCATGAACACGTAAATTTTAATATCAAACCTTTGCAAATATAATAACCGTGAGAATTGAGCTTAATTGATTTGTTTTTAAGATTAATTTTTGGAAAAACTCGTAACAATAAATTAAAGCAAGTAACACGATAATGAGATAAACAAGAATTAAGAAGCTATCACCTTAACTTAGAATCCACTTGACTCCTAATGATGATAAACGTATATATATGATAAATTCACTATTATGTTTTAAAAAGAATAGTTTCTAGTTATAGATAACCATCCAAATGATTTTTTGGAAAACTTAGTATGAATTATACAAATTAATCACCTCAAATCATACTATAATGTAAGTGAACCTTTATGTTAAAATTTAAAGATATAGATTATCATTCAATTACGAAACTCAAATCTAACAACCGGTCGGAAAGATTACATGAACAACACATATCCACCCATGGTTGATTAAATTAGACTAAGTTCAAGTATTCTCTTGATTTATGAATTTTCAACCCAAGTGCAATATTAAAATAGTTGTGTTAACAAATTATTTATAATATTACTTAACAAGAATATCAATTCATAACAAATGTTCAATCTTTTCAAATCTAAACATGAGGATATGTGTTTAACCAATTTTCATGTATCATACAAGAATTATTTTAACTATTTCTAGATTAAAAGTTATAAAGTTGCATGAATAACATTTATAAATAAATGATAAAATCAAGAGTCTTTGAACATAACAAGATGTACCATTTATAATTCTTGTATATTACTTTCAATTGTTTAAACACAATATTTCATCAAAGGATTACCAAGAATTAGTCATTATTTTAACATAAAATTATCATATATTAATTCCAACCATCAAAAGTTGTCAAGTTTCATCATGAGTTAAGGTGATATAAAGAGTTTTAGCTCATGATAATTATAAAAGATACACCAAAATAGAAGAATATAGCATTCATGTTTTTATATTAAGATAATCTAACCAAGCTAGATAATTATGAGATGCTAAGACTTCTTCTTGATGTTGTATGAAGGTTCAAGAGCTTTTCTTTCATTACTTCTATGAATTATGAGAGTGAAATGGGTGTGTTTTTCTCAAAAATTGTGCACCCCAAATGAGCCACATGCATGGTCTTTATATAGGCTAAATGTGCACAAGGCATGACCCATGCTTAGAAGGGGTATGACCCATGCTGGTCCCCTTGTAGTACACCACATGCTCCCTGATGTACTCTTTGGCATATAGCTAGGCACGAGGCATGTCTGGTCTAGGCTTGGGTTGTGCTGGTCCCTCATCATTTAATGCGCATGAAACTGATTTGTACTTTCTTGGCAGGCTTGATTCGCATGGGGCATGCCTGGGTGAGGCATGACCCTGTGTGTCTTCAAAAAGGGGGGACAACCAACAGTGTACTTTATTGTAATCTTCTGAGGAGGCGTGGGGCATGTCTGCCTGAGGCACAGCCCCATGCTTAGCTGATGTGTCTTTATTTTTCTTGATTTTTTCTTTGTTTTTTTTCATGTTTGGTTTTCTAAGCTCATTTTTCCTACAAAAACAAACAGAGAGGCTTATTAGAACCGATTCTCAATAATATTATCACGAAAATAACATGGATCGGGTATAAAATGATGCAATAAAGATGAATAAATAATTATATATCAAACATCCTCACACTTAAACCTTGCTTGTCCTCAAGAAAACTTAAATATAAAAATTCTCCAAACTGTAATAGATTACGAGACCGTAGCTATAACACCCCCAAAACGTTAAGGTGGCCTAGAAGAAAGAGACACGAACAACCCAACCATCGGAGATCGTATGAATATACGTAGTGGCATAGGAAAACATGGTTTGTATTTATGAGTTTCTTTTTAAGCAAAATTACACGTTCTCACAATGTTCACTCACACTCGTCTTTATATCTGATCATACATGTAATGTTGTATGAATATGAACACTCTTGTCAAAATACAACTTGTGAAAAATAAGCTTGTCGAGGGATTTAATCTCCACCATCTAATGTGAAATGTTGCATAAACGGAGAGGTAATATAAGTTGGTTTCTTGGTTTTCTGTTGTGAAGGTATGGGTATGATTGGTGGCTTGGAGTTATTTTATTTTGAAAGAGGTGTATGTACAATCTTGAATCGGGAGCTTTTCAACGTCTTGAGTTCATAATTTCTTGCTCCCTATACCACCTATTTTGTGGTGATTTACTTGAAACCTTTTTTTTTAACATAAAATTTGTTGACCGAAATATGAAGATTAAGTCTTGACTAGCATTGGTCATCATTGAGACTTGACTTGAACCGGAAATAAAATGGGAGTTGGCTAAATTTGAAAGGGTTGTTATGGGTGAATGATTGTGTATTAGGTGAAAGAGGGAAGTTTGAAGTGAAGTGGAGTATGTGGTTATATATGGTGTTTGAGGGAAGTGTGAAGTTTGGCTATATATTACCTCCATTTTTATGCAACATTTCTTTATGATCTAGAAAAGCATTCCCAAGACAAGTTCTAAATCACACGAAACAAATGACTCACTCAACCCGCCAAAACGTAAGTGATGCTATATTGTAATAAGGCTTGAAGCTTTGCTCACGGAAACGGAGGGATTGGGTTTGCACGCCACATTTTGCATAAAGTTTGTCTCAAAAAATATAAACCATATTTTCGGTTTTCACATTAAGTTAAAGTTGATTCGGTGGTTGGTTTGAACGAGCGCTTTTCGAAATACAACCTTAACCTTTGGTTTTGTCAAAAATTCATTAAAAGGCTTAACGGTCTTTTATTTATTTATTTTATTATTATTATTATCATTTATTTTATTTTATATTTTTTTAATTTTTTTTATTTTATTTTTTTACAAAAAAATAAAATTTGGATAGATTTTTTGAAAAATATTTTATTGGACAAAATAAAGTTTAAGTGAACCCCTCCCCACACTTGATTCTCACATTGCCCTCAATATGAAAAGAAATAAGCATAAAGTGTGTTATAAAGTGTTAGGAGACAAGATAAAATGAGACTCCCCTGAATGCCGTAGTAACCCAAGTGTATGGTCGGTGCCCACAATAGCCTAAAATGCAAAAAATTCAAACAAAAAAAACATAGATAGCATAAAAAGAACGGTCCTACAAAGTCAGCCAACATAGACACAACTTAAAAGGTTTCAATGCTACAAGATCAACTAAAACCGGGTACAAAACAACTAAAAAAAAGTACAAAAAAAAAAAACAATACGGAACGGCTAGAGTTAGCAAGAGAAAACAACACACGGTTCGGCTATGCATCCTCCGATCCCGACTTCCTGGCCATGTGTTGGCGTATAAAGGTGATGTCTTGTTCCATATGTTGAAGCATGGTCACAAGCTCGCTAACCTGGTGAGAAGTTAACTGTGCAATTTCTAACGCCCGACGAGCGTTATTTGAGGCGATTCGAATGGCCGTCATGAGATCCTCCATGGAATGAGATGAAGATGCGGTATCGTGCGGCTCAAAGCGGGGTGGCGAAAGTGGAGCAGAAGTGTTCTCATCATTTTTATCAAGTGCAACAATTTACATGGTGGCTTGAGTGGGATCATTCGGGTCCCAAACTTGACCATTAGAATCTTTAAAACGAGGAATATGGCCCGGTAAGTCAGCAATCATCCCCATACTTGAACAGAGCCCAATGGTCAATTTTTTTGTAGAAACCCCTACGGTGCCATGAGTCGACACTCCATAGTTTTTATAAAGCTCGACAATCCAAGACCCACCAAGTAACGATGTTTTGCTCGAGGCAGAGGTGCAATTGGTTTTGAACATGTGACAAAAAAGATAAGCGATGTTGCACGGTTCCTTTGTCACCATGGAGTAAAGGGCAAAAAGGTCCCTTAATGTGACAACTCCCGCCGTCTGACCGCGCGCGGTAGCGGAATGTGCAAGAAGACGGTGGACATACCTATGTAAAGGGTCTTTCAGAGCCGTACTTTTAGTTGAACTTGGATCATGTTCCCCTCTCCCTATCAATTCCTAGAATGCAGCTCGTTGATCATAACTACCGTAAAAATCCCAAGTTTCCTCGTCGGGAAAGGTATGTTTCGCAGTGCAGAAAATAGACTCTTCGATCTCATCAACTATGTAAAGGCCCAAATCAACTCAAAATTGGGCGATAGAGGAATTTCTCCACAAACCTCCTAAGCGAAACTTAATGACAGAATCATCCCATGGGTCCAACTTTTGAATGTCGAAAGTGAACGAAGCTAAAAATTCCAAGGTAAGTTCACGAACGGATCGACTGTCGTGTTCAAAAAGACGGCGCCACGGGCCATTAACAAGCTCGTTGTAACGATCCACTTGACCAACATGTCTTAATGTTTCTTCACAAACCCGAAAGTTGGGTTCTTCACGACGATTGAGGAGGATGCGGAGGCGATCACGACAAAATTTCTCGTGATCGAGTTCGAAGACCAAGTACGCGTGCTCCATGGTCCTAAAACGATTAAAGTTAGCAAAGGAATACAAACAAAAACGAACATAAACTATTCTAAGAAAAGGCACAAGGCTGTACCTAGGCGGGGCATTGGTCATGCCCGCGTTGTTCGCGATAAAAAAAATCTGATTCGGGGGTGTGTCAAAAGGTTAATGTACAGCTAAGAACGGGCATGGATTTATAATTGAAAAAGATGCTCAAACCCGTTCCCAAATGAGGTGTAAACCACGGCTGTACACTGGACATAACCGAACCCGAACCACTTTGGCAAAACGATTAATAAATAAGAGAAAACGGTTGTACAACTGAGATTAAAATCCAAATCAAGTCGATTCTGGGTTTATCATGCCAAGTTCGCATGTTGTTTGAACCGATTTCAAGGAACCACCAAATCATGAACCCTAAAAAATTAAAATTAAACTACTATTAGACATACCTATGACGAAACAGAAGAAAGAAAAAGGAATGGAGATGTCGAAATATATGAATAGGTGAAGGAGTTCAAACAAATATGTGTAAGAGAGTAGGTGGGTGTAGAAAGAAACTACTATGGGTTTTTTTTTTTTTTGAAAGTAATGTGCAGGTGTATGGGAGGAAAAAGAAACAAGGACTCTCTTTTAAAAACTTCTTGTATTTATTTATTTATTTTGTGTAGATGTGAAGATGGGCATGGCCCGTGTCCAAGTTAGGCGCGCCCCATGTTGGGCTGTTGCATATTGGATTTTTAACATTTTAAAAGCTTCGAAGTTGAATAATTCGGAACGAAGAGTTTTAAAAAAATTAAGAGTAAAATAACAATACTAAACATCATAACATTTCATTAAAATACTAAACACGATTACACGCCGAGTGAGCCAAAACGACCAAAATTAGGCTCACGAATCCTAAATTACGAAATCCTAAAAAGAAAAAAATTACAAAAGAAACGAAACCTACTAGAGGATACTACAACCAAAGATACTGCATGAAATGACCCCTACCCATCCCGTACTCGGCGGGTGTAGGCGGAGTTGGGAAGTGAGCGGTGCGAGTAACGGGCTCGTTGAGCTGGTTGTTAATGCGCACAAGATCGGTGCGCAAGCGATTGCGGTCAAGCGGTTCATGGAGTTGGTTAGTGAGGCTTGCAAAATCGGTACGCAACCGATTGAGTTTCTGGTCGAGATCGAGTGTACGTCTCTCGGCTAGAATATAGATTTCGAGCCTCATGAGCTCGACCTTTTGTCCAAACTCAACTAAACGCTTCCAGTTTGCAACACTAGCTTCCGCCACTTGCTTCATTTTCTCGAGCAAGTTGAGCAAGGTTTCTTCGGAAGTTGGCACACGTCTTTCTTTAGCAGTTTTCTTAACCGGGCGCCACTCCATTTTCTCTCTCAGACAGTTTTTTAGAAGTGCTTGAAGGTGTGAGTAAAACCAAAAGAAGCAGCATGAATTTATAATGAAACATTGACTTCAGGCATGACCCAAGTGTGTTAGAGGCATGCCCCATGCTGATGCACAATATCAAAGATTCAGACAATGACGATTTGGCACTCAGCGATGATCAAGGAAAAGATTCTAATTTGACCCAGACACATGCTTTGAATAAGGCATGCCCAAAGCTTGCCTTTATATGACAAAATTCAAATCTATTCATATTCATCCTAAAGTAATTAACACCTTTTGAGTTCGAAAGTAAACCCGGTTATGCAAAATCAAGAAATTAACATAATTGCTAAAAAAAACTTGGATCCTAAAAATAAAATAACAAATAAATTCAAAACTAAAATTTCATTAAAAGGAAACAGTTACACATCCGGGTGAGCCTAACACGGGAAAATACTGTTGGTGCATAAATGTCAGTAGTTCATAGTCTAGTGTCTGTAATCGAGTCTGTAATGTTATTTATGTTTTTGTATAAGCGAAGTTGTCAACAAGTTCGCCTAGGCGAACTTGTTGAACAAGCGAAGTTATGGACAACTTCGCCTGAACATATCAGGCGAAGTTGTCGTGTATTTATATTGATAGGTTACCGCTGGTTTAGGTTAATCAATCAGTTAGTGAGTTGTTCAGTGAATCGAGTTTGTTTGGTAACGTGTGTTTTGTAACAGTGATATTTACATCACGTGAGTTCGGTTATAACATATAACGTGTTTCGTGTATTCGTGTGTTTGTGTTCTATACTCGTAACGATCTACGCAGGGATTCCGCACCTGAGTAGACCGCGATATCTCGTGCGATCCGTCCAGGGAACCTACAATTGGTATCAGAGCATTTGCTCGATTGTGAGGTTCGGGATATTCACGCGGGTATAGATTTCGTCCCGTTTCGACTATTCGCGGGACGTGTTTTCGTGTTTCTAAGTCAATCTTACCTACTACCACAGTATTCAAGCCTTTGCACCATCAAAAACCTTGTTAAATCCAGATTCCAGATCTTCAAAAACGTCCGTGTTCATCAGGCGAAGTTGCCGTCACTGTACGTAGGGTTTCGGCGAAGATATAAGGTTAAGCGAAGTTATCCACAACTTCGCCTACCTTCTCAAGTTCGCCTGTATCAGCGAAGTTGTCCATACAACTTCGCCTACCTTTCAAGTTCGCCTGTATCAGTGAAGTTATCTACAACTTCGCCTCATTCCTAAGTTCGCTTACCTTAAGCGAAGTTAAGAATCAGCGAAGTTAATCAGCAGAGTTATCAGCGAAGTTCTTCAGTGAAGTTCTCTACAACTTCGCCTACTTCAAGCGAAGTTATCTGTAACTTCGCCTACAGTACTTTATTTAAAAAAAAAAAATTACTTTTCAGGTTTCTTACTTTTTGGAAAAGATGTCGTCGATCAACATCTCTGAGTTAATGAAGATGGAAGTTGAAGCAGGGTCGGCTACCAAGGCCCCAAGATTGCTGAAGGGAACCGATTTCGTTGCATGGAAGGATCGGTTCATACAGTACGTCAAATACCAGGATGCGAAGATGTGGGTATGCATCCAGGATGGTTATATTCCACCAATTATGGAGTATGAAGGTCGTGACCAAATCAAGAAGTATAGTAAAATGGAAGAAGAAGAGAAGAAGATGTATGAGGCTGAGAGCAAGGCTCATGCTGCTATTACCATGGCTCTTCCACAGGATATCCTTCATACTTTTAGGAAGTACACTTCAGCAAGGGAGCTTTGGGAAGCCCTTGAGAGCAGATTTGAAGGAAATGTAGGAATCCGGGCTTCAAAAATAAAACTGCTCAAGACCCAGTTCTCAGTCTTCAAGTATTTGAAAAATGAATCATTAGATGATATCATCACTCGATTTTATCATCTGATGACTGAATTGAGCAACTATTCCATTTCCTACCGAGAAGAAGAAATAGTTGAGAAGCTTCTGGATGCTCTCCCACCAAAATGGGAGATGTACACTGTGCTGATGAGGGAAGACAAGGACTTTCCCACTTATGATCTCGAAACGACAGTCAACAAGCTCAGGACCTTTGAGCTTAACATGGTAAGAAAGGAGACATCTATGGATCAGGTTCAAGATCCAAGTATGTATGGAGCTAAAGTCAACACTAGCTCAGGCTCAAAGACTGAATCGGCTGCTTACTACTCGAAGGGAGAGTCGGGCCCCAGCTCATCACATGAGGGGCATGTGTCAGTTAACACAAATGGGGATGTTTGCTATGTAGTAGCTGGATCTAGTGGTTCTCAACCCCAGGCAAGCAAGAGTAGTTGCTCTTCAAGTGCTCCCAGCAACAACTACTCCAAGATGCCTATGAGTGTCAAGTCTGCTGAAGAGCAGTTTGGCCTCTATGCTTCTTTCATTGCTTCCTATGAGAACTATATTCAAGGGAAGATTGTTGATCCAGCTATGTTGGATGAAGATTACGATCAGATTGATGCTGACGATATGGAAGAAATGGATCTACAATGGCAGATGGCCATGATTGTAAGGAGGGTGAAGAGGTTTATGAATAAGACTGGTAGAAAGTTTGTCGGAGGACGACCAGGGTTCGACAAGTCAAAGGTAAGGTGATACAATTGTCAACAAAACGGTCACTTCGCAAAAGAATGTAGGAATGAGCGTGTAGAACGAAGTCAAGGAAAGTCTACACAGCATAATGAGGGAAGAAAAGATTATAGTGCCATGATTTCCAGAGAAGATGGTGAATACAACTGGAACCTGCTTTCTAAAGAAACTTTTGAGCAGGCAAATTTGGCAAAGGTTGAAACTGAAGAAAGAGAGAGGGCTACCAAAGAAGAAAAAGCTCTTATGGCAAATGACAATGACCAGCTCTCCGAGGTATGTTCTAAACCTATATGTTCAAAATGTGAGAACTTGTCTGAGCAACTAGCAACCATAACTGATCAGTATGTTAGGTTGGATGCTGAATTTAAAACCTTAAAAGAAGATCATCACTTTATTAAATCAAGAGAAAATAACTATAAAATTAAAATAAAAGCTTGTGAAAAAGATGTTAAAAGTTTAAAAACTAAACTTGCTGAAAAAATTGAAGTGATTGATTTAAGTTATGAGGTTTTGGAAGAAAAGACCAAACTAATTGCTGAGAGAGAAAAACAGATTGCTGACCACCAGGTGAAAGTGGTGGAACTGAATCGAAAACTGGAGCAGTTCAGAAATTTCTCTGCCATTCTTGATCACCTTGTTAGTGATCAAGGTTCCTCTACCAAGAGAGGAGGAATCGGTTATCATGAGGTTCCACCACCGTACAATCACAATTACACTTTTAACCCTAGTGTTCAGAAATCTATTGATTTTGAGGTTGCTCAGACAATGCCAATTAAAGTAACTGTTAAAAAACCAAATGTTAGTGAAGGTGAAACAAGTTCGTCTGTTTCAAGTGTTGAAATTTCTGTTCAAAGTCCAGTCTCGTCAGATTCGGATAAGTCATCCGAGTCTGGTAAGGCAAAAGAGGAGGTTGTGTTACCCAAGAGTGGAGAAAAAGATAAAACGAATAAAAAGAGTACTCCACTAAACCCGTACGTCCCACCATATGTGAGACGAACTGGCAGTAATATAGCCTCGACATCTAAAACACCTGTTGATAAAAAGGTTGAGCATATGTGTTGTTTTAGATGTAATCAATTAGGACATCTTGTTGCAAATTGCCCTCTGAAGCAGCGATTCAGAGGTGTAAGGCCTACTAAAGCTGAGAATAGACCTAATAGTAATTATTATGCTCCTAAAAATGAAAACCACTTAAAATTCAAAAATGTGAATAATTCAGGTTTTCATAGAAACAAATCTCAGTTTTACACTTCTAATAACCAAACCACAAGCTATAATACTTTCAATTCTCAAAGGTTTGGAAGGCCTTACAATCAATCTTCAATAAGATATCCTAATGGGACTTACAGGAGTTATCGAGATACTAACTTTGGAAAGCCAAAGTTTGGGATGTATAGATCCAAGACCAATTGGTCTTGGGTCCCTAAATTCTAATCTTTTGCTTTATTGTGCAGGAACAGTTGAACAGGGCTGCCAACAATCTTTGGGTTGTAGATAGCGGCTGTTCCCGGCACATGACGGGTAACAAATATTTGTTACACGATTTGAAACCTGTTCAAGGAGGGAGAGTAAGTTTTGCCGGAGAAAGTGGAGGCAATATTACTGGAAAGGGAACGGTGTCGAACGGAAAGATGACGTTGGAGAATGTCAACTTTGTAGAAGAATTGAAATACAATCTGTAGGCTCCTGGACGGATCGTACACGGGACGTCGCTAACAACGCAGGTGCGGAATCCCTGCGTGGGTAGATACGAGTGTAGAGTATGTAGAGATCGAACACGAAAGCAATAAACCAACCACGTTATATTGATAACAAACACGTGACCCGAGGTCACAGTTACAGACTATGACACGAACACGTTCACTGAACAACTGAAAACAAAACCCTAAAACGACCAACTACGTAAACTGTTCGCTGAACAGTATATAAACACGACAACTTCGCCACAGGCGAAGTTGTCAATAACTTCGCTGATTCAACAAGTTCGCCATAGCGAACTTGTTGACAACTTCGCGCTTTACATAAATAATCAAATTCAAAACATAATTACATTACAGACTCGATTACAAATGCTAGACTATGAACTACTGACACACATGTACCAACAGACTCCCCCTTGGCAGTAGCTTCATATCTTGATCTTCAAATCTTGAGTCTTGTAATCTTTCATCTCTACGCGTGCGCCCCTTCTCTAACACATACCGACACCACCCGTTGATATTTCCTAGCTTGATCCTTCCAAGCAGGAATGTAGAAGATCTTCTTCTCGTTGAGCACTTTCAGATCAGCCTTCGATAGATTAACAAGATTCATCGGGTCGTAAACCCGAAGTACTTCTTGTTCATCCTCATCTTCCATTACCGCCTCAGCTGTCTCACAATCCACGTACCACCATTTTAGATCTTTGAGCACGTCCTTGGGCATGAACTTCATCGGTACTTCTTTAAGGCACCGGATCGGTTTGTATTTCATAACCATCCAAGGTTTTCCATCAACTCTCAGACCTCTATCCTTGTCTTTGACAAGTTTTCCCTTTTGTGGTTTCAGTAGCTCAAACTTTTTCTCTTTAACGCACTCTTTCCACACAATCTTCGCAATGATTCTAGCCATGTTGTCTTCGCTTCTGTTTATCAATCCCAATCTGGCTAAATCTTTTACTTCACATTCTGGCAGTGTGTTTAGAGATCTCAACTTTCTCTGGAAGTACTGAATGCCATCATACCTCTTGATCACAAAGAGCCGCAGCTGCTCGTCGTATAACCAGCAGATAATACCTTTCTTGGCTTCCGTGTATCCCTTAATATTGTAACTTTTTCTGAACATCTTAGGGACCGCCGGCTTCTTCGTCTTTACGAACCAGTGGGCACAACCCTCCTTCCATTTCGGTTGTTCCTCCCACTCAGCATCTTCCTCCACATTCTCGTCACACAAACCTGTTCTGTCAACCTCCGGAATCTCATGTTCCACGGAGTCATCCACAATCTCACCTTCTTCTAACATGTTTTCAACCGTAATCTGTTCTCCAATCCTCTCAATCTCATCCACTGGCAGCACATCATCTTCCATCATAAACTCATCATCCTCCTTATCCAACTCTTTCAATGCATCTATCACGTCTTCAACATCATCATCATCATCAACTGCTACAACATCGTCACCAGCTGCATTTGTAGACTCCCCCTCAGTTGTGGAAGCCCCAAGAGCCTGAGAGGTTCTTGGCAGCTCACCACCTGCACCTTCTGGTGCATTGGGATCATCGTCATGATCTTCTCTTCGTTTCGTCCTCAACTCATCACCCCTACACGTCTTCTCCCCCTGAGATGCCAAGAATGCCTTGAAGGCATCTATTATTTTACCGTGTTCAACCAGGAGGGCTGCTTGTAGTCGATTGGATTCCACTAGGCTCTGAATGGTCTTTGTCTGATCAGCAACAATCCGCTCTAGTGATGTAATCCTCTCGGAATCTGAAGTAGGCGTAGGAGTTGGCGGAACATCAGCAGAAGTGACCGCAGGTGGTACTCTTGGTAACCCTGCAGTAGAAGTGATGGTCGACTCCACAAACCGTGCAACTACCACCGGTGGATTAAGCGGTTGTGGTGGTAGAGACACAACTGTTGGGGCCGACGTCTCGACCGCTGTAACCTGTGCTGTAGTAGGAATAAGAGACATACCAGATAAGGCAGGTGGAGCAAAACGTACCAGCCTTGAAGATTCTCCAGCTCCCGAACCCATACCTCTCTGTTCTCTTCTTGAACGTCTAAGCACAATCTGCACTGCCTCCTCTTCATCAACTTCTTCCTCATCCTCGTTTTCCGTTCTCGGTCTCTTTCCCGTAGTCCGTTCCCGAGACACCATAAGTCTTCTTGCCTCAGCAAACGTCTCGTCTAGATCAGAGTCAGCTACCGAAGTAACTGCTCTAGTAACATCTACGAACTGAGGACCCGAGACATCCATATCAAACACACCATGTACGCCAAAGGCAGCATTAAGATCAACGTCTTCAGCAGTAGACACAGCATGAGATACAGTAGCTGGCACAGCAGCAGAGGCAACATTAGAAACCACAGGCGCAGCTGATACAGCATGAGGTGCTGCCGCCTGATGTGGTTGGGGGTCTCTGAACTCGTCCCCTCCTGCAGGAACATACTCCGGGTTGATGAGATACCCGAATAAAGGAGTATGCCTGGGACGCAGCTCAGGCTTGCTTCGAGTGCTCGAGGTGCGGCACTGAGCAAAGATACGTTTCGTCACGCATTCGACGTATCTTATTGGGCGTCTCTGTGGTAGCGACGGAGCGACATGATTTAAAATCATCTGTAAGAAACGAGGATACATAGTGAATCGCTCGCGCGCCACAGCCCTTCGTTGACGATCAATCTCGTAAAATATAAGCTGACTGAATGAATATCTGCGGTTGTAAGTCAGCGCTATCATGGCCGACTGCATCGTCGCGCCCATCCCGTCTGTTCCTGCCTTCCTGCCGGACATGCATACAATTAACACATGCATCAGGAAGCGCCACTGATCTAGCAGAAATCCTTTCCTCCTCTGCGAGTCCCCCAGCGGACCCGAATAACCCATCCTCAAATAAGCTCCATCCCGGAAAGGAGCTACGAACTCCGTTGGGTCATCTCTAGTTTCTTCACCGAACTGCAGAGCCAACCGTATGTCTTCCGAGGAAAACTGTATGTCGTGACCATTTACGGTTGCTCGCATCACCGGAGGCTCAGGCCTGCAATCGTAGTACACTGTCTGCCAAAAGTCTTCAATGTTAGGCAGAGAAATAGGCAGTGTATTTGTCAGCGCGTGAAAGACTCTTGATCGCAGGAGAAACGTGATAATCTCCCTGTAGTCTTCGACACCTCGTGCGTCTGGATCTAACGTGATGTACTGGTTATGGGCTGGAAAGAATTGTCGTTGCTCATCACCATCATCACCACCAGCACCACCAATAGCAGCCATATCTGCACCAAACAAAACAAGTTAGACAGTGTGTAAGCAGCTCACAAGTTCGCTAAGTACCACGAGCGAAGTTGTGATTAAACCTGTTCAGGCGAACTTATAGGTGAGGCGAAGTTGGGAAAAACTTCGCTTCAACTATAATTTCGTCTAAAAACTGTTAAGTAAAATGGCATAGGCGAAGTTGATGATAACTTCGCCGAATCACAACATCGCCACAGGCGAACTTGAGTTCAAGGCGAAGTTACGGATAACTTCGCCACTGGCGAACTTAAGCTCTTGGCGAAGTTGTGGATAACTTCGCCTAAACCTTAACTTCGCCTGAATCTGAAACGGCGACTGTTCAGATTCAAAGGGTTAGATCCGATGTTTTCAGACCGATTTGACGATCCATCAGTGAATAACAGCATGGATTAATGATATTGAGACGTGAAGGACGTCCATGAACACGTAACACAAGGGTGAAAATCATGGTTTTGAAGATTCGATAACCCGAGGTCTCGAACCGGGTAAAACTATAACGAACGAGAAAGTATGTGAATGATATTTACCACACATACCGTCAATGAGTACTAGAAACTGAAATCAAGGATCGAAAACGGAATGAAAACAAGATCTCGGATAATAAGGTTTAGATATTATGTTCGCCGGAAACTTTCAATATTACTGTTTACTGTTTAAAAAGCCTTATATAGGGCAGAGTTGGTTCAGGCGAAGTTACGCTTAACTTCGCCTAGGCGAACTTAAGCACAACTTCGCCAAATTCAACAACTTCGCCCGTATTTTCAAATTCAGCCCTTTAAGTTTGAATAATCTTGCAGTTAACACTAGAAGTTCCCAGAAAGAGTTAAACAAAAATGATCATGTCCAAGTAACCAGTTTTTCAATAACACAACTACAAAAATAGAAAAACTTATAAAAATTTTACGAAATAAGGGATCAAATTTCAGTCTAGTCAGGGACCACTATGTTTTGAGAAAAGATCCCAACAGGAATCATACCAACTATGTGACTGTCACTTGGATCCGTGTTTAGCTGTATTATGACATAGAGAAACAGGTTGTAAGCATGTAAATAACTTAAATGGTTTTCATTGTTTCTGTGATACAGATTAAGGTTCAGTTAAGCTCAAAATTTAAGTAGACAACAACTCAGAGATAATGATGTCTTCTATCTATTCTCAAAGCGTATTTGGCTTTACCCAAGTCACCCCGAGTTGACTTCGACCCAGAGTGTCTGATTAACTTGTATATATTCGTTGTCAGCTTCCCGTTCTCTTCTTACTCCAGACATGAGAAGTCTTGATTGTTATTATGTCTCATAAGTACTAAAGATATACACATTTTTTTTTTTTTTTTTTTTTAACCAAACATTCTTATTGACTTCGGAGTATTAAACTACTGCAAGTCCCGAATCTGGATCACTGCAGTGTCTTGAAATGCTTTCTTCACGGGAATCAGATCACTCACGGGCTCGTGTATGACTGGGTAGTTGCTTTTCTGCCTATCATTCGGAAAGATATGTGTGAAGACATTCAAAACTCTTAAGAAGTTTCCACGTAAATTCGAGTAGTTTAAGTTAGTATCACATACACTTTTACGCACCATAAAAATTACCATGACATACAATGACTGTTCTAAAGCCTTTTAAGCCTAATAACTTCACTAGTTAAGCACACACAATCAGTATATATATCATTTTCCAAGGTTGGATCAATTTTCTGTTAAACACAGCACAGAACTTCTTACGAAGTATTAGACTTGAAAAGTAATTTCATTTCCCTAAAAAATTTTGATTTCAATCGCCCCGATCACGTCAAAGTCGTCAGGTAAACGGCTATCCTGAAGATCCAATGGATCAACTGGACCGACCACATACAAGTATGTGTCATTCTTACTAAGAATGACCGACTAATTTTCAGCAACTGAAAGAACACACGTCATAACTGCCCCGGTCACTTTCAGTCTTCCGGTTAATGGCTATCCTCATTCTCTAAGTTGAAACGAGGACCAAAACATATCCTAGGATATGTCCATCAAACTGAGGTAACCGACTAATTTTAAGCAATAATGACACACCTTTTTTTTTTTTTTTTTTTTTTTTTAAATAAACACAAAGGCATGGTTACTCGGGATTGATCATCCCGTTCAGCTCAATTAGGTTTTGAAATCTAGATTTATCAAACGCTTTTGTAAACAAGTCAGCAAAATTTTCAAGTGTATCAACCTTTTCGATCTTGATCAGTTTCTTCTCAGCACAATCCCGTATGAAGTGATGACGAATGTCAATATGCTTAGTTTTACTGTGCTTCACGGGATTGTTAATTACTGAGATAGCGGCAGTGTTATCAATTAAAATAGGAGTGAGTAAGAAATTCAGACCATAGTCGCGTAATTGTTGCTGAATCCACAAAACCTGAGAGCAGCAGTTGGATGCTGCCATGTATTCAGCTTCGCATGTTGAAATAGCAACTGATGTCTGTTTCTTGCACTGCCAGGAAACTAATCCTCCTCCAAGAAACTGACAGCCTCCCGTCGTTGACTTCCGACTCTGATTGCATCCACCATAATCAGAATCTATATACGCCACCAGTTCAACGTCTCCTCCCTTTGGGTACCACAACCCCAGCTTCGGCTTGCCCTTGAGATACCGTAGTATCCTCTTTGCACCTTTCAAATGAGATTCTTTCGGATTTGCCTGAAAACGTGCACAAAGACAAACAGCAAACATTATATCAGGCCTAGAAGCAGTTAAATACATTAATGAACCTATTATTGCCCGATACAGAGTTGGGTCCACATCTGCGTCACCATCTGATTCAGCACCCAATTTGTGATTGACGCAGATGGGAGTATCATATGGAGAACTGTCCTCCATCTTGAATCTTTTCAGCACATCATGAACGTACTTCATTTGATGAATGAACATCCCGTCCTTCTTCTGATCAACCTGCAATCCTAGAAAGAAAGTTAGTTCACCCATAGCACTCATCTCGAATCGTTTCTTCATGACAGCTTCAAAATCCTGACACATGGATACTCTTGATGCAGCAAAAATGATATCATCCACGTAGACTTGAACCAGTAGGAAGTCACATCCTTCTCTCTTCACAAACAACGTACTGTCAATCAATCCCCTTTCAAAACCATTTTCCAGCAAGTAGTCCGATAACGTTGAATACCAGGCACGAGGTGCCTGATGTAACCCATATAACGCCTTGCTCAACCTGTATACGTGATCAGGAAAGTCTGGGTCAGGAAAACCCGGAGGTTGCTCAACATACACAACCTCATCAACTTTCCCGTTTAGAAACGCGCTCTTCACATCCAACTGAAATACCTTCATCTTTTTAAATGCGGCATACGCCAAAAACAATCGAATCGCTTCTAACCGGGCAACAGGAGCGAACACCTCATTGTAATCAATACCCTCTTGCTGATTAAAACCTTTAACAACCAGCCTCGCCTTATTTCTCACGATAATTCCCTTATCATCTCTCTTACATTTGAACACCCATTTTGTGCCTATAGCGTGCACATTTCTTGGTTTTTCAACCAAGGTCCAAACTTCCATTTTCTCGAACTGAGCCAACTCTTCTTGCATGGCCTCGACCCACGAGCTGTCCTTTAAAGCCATTTGATAATTCTTTGGTTCAATTTGGCTTATAAAGCAGGAATACAAACATTCATTCATTATACCCGTTTCTTTTATGCTTGTATAAACACAGGTGTGCTCATTCAAGCTACTTCTGGTTTGTACACCGGAGGACACATCACCTATAATATTCTCCAATGGGTGATCTTTGTGAATTCTCGTGGTCGGAACAGCACCGACATGCAAATTATCTTCCAAATTTGAAGAGATCTCATCTATGGTTGTTTCTGGCTGAGAGTGAAAAGGATTAATAAATTCATCTTCAGTTGAGGCCGCAGGGGTATTGATAGGGTTTGATATGGAAGGTTGAGATTTCTCAAACATCTGATGTTGCAATAGATTCTCTTCCTCATCAAATATCATCTTCGTCACAGCTCTTTCGTCTTCTTCAGAAATTTCCAAATCAGGTATGTTAAACGACTTAAAAAGTTTAACATAGTCGAAAAGCTCAGCAGGTCCATTGCTTGGTTTTGGCGGTTGGTAACTAGTAATGTCGGTGTTACAAACCACCTCCACCTTGCAAGTCGACGTATTGAAGACCCGTCTGTTGGGAGTCCCAACAACATAACCGACTAGGATTCCCTCATCGGCTACTTCACCAAATTTCGAATTAGTCTTCAAAATCGAACAAGGAGACCCAAATGGTTCAAGACCGCACAAGTTGGGCTTCCTTCCGTGCATAAGCTCGTAACAAGTTTTTCCAAGTCTCTTAACGGTTAGCACCCTATTCAGAACATAGCAGGCTGTAGCAACTGCTTCAGCCCAAAACATCACAGGAAGCTTCGAGTCTGCCAGCATAGTTCTGGCTCCTTCAATTAACGTTCGGTTCTTCCTTTCAGCCACTCCATTCTGTTGTGGAGTATACGGAGCGCTGTATTGATGTTCAATTCCCTTCTGAAGACAGAAGATTTCCATTTCAAAGTTCTTGAACTCTGTCCCATTGTCGCTTCTGATGAATTTAACTGATTTACTCATGACGTTCTCAACTTTTGTAATGAGATTCTTCACCATCTGAGTCGTCTCGTCTTTCGTTTTCAGAAAATACACCCACGAGTATCGCGAATAGTCATCAGTTATCACCAAGCAGTAAGAGGTACCGCCTAGACTTTGTACATTCACGGGACCGAAGAGATCCATATGAAGTAGTTCTAGAGTACCGGCAATTGAATTAATTTTCTTGGTGAGATGGGATTTCTTGTGTTGCTTTCCCTTCTTGCAGGCTATGCATTTGTCTTCAAAGTTAAAACTTTTTAAGGGAACGCCCATCACAAGCCCATTCTTGACAATGAAGTTCATCTTCCGAAGATGAATATGTCCCATTCTCCTGTGCCACAATTCTGATTCTGATTCGCTTGCTTTTGTCATTAAACAAGATTCTCCGGTGGCCATTTCAGTAGACCTCATGTCCATCACATATGTATTCGTTTCACGTGGAGCTTTCATTACTATCCATTCGTCTGGTATTTGAAAACCAGGCTTCAATACGATCGCTTCATTTTTCGTGAAATGGACAGTGTAATCTTTATCACAAATCTGCGACACACTCAGCAGATTATGCTTTAACTCCTCCACAAAGTTTACATTCTCAAGTGTCATTCTCCCATTCGACACAGTTCCTCTACCGATAATCCTACCACCGCTCTCACCAGCAAAACTAACTCTAGCTCCCTGAACAGGTTTTAAGTCTTGCAACAAGTGTTTGTTGCCTGTCATGTGCCTGGAACAGCCGCTATCTACAATCCAAAGATTGTTGGCAGCCCTGTTCAACTGTTCCTGCACAATAAAACAAAGAGTTAGAATCTTGGGACCCACGACCAATTGGTCTTGGATCGATACGTCCCGTACCCTGGCTTTCTCAAGTTAGCGTCAGGATAATTTCTGTAAGTCCTGTTAGGGAATCTCCCTGCAGATTGCGTGTAATGTCTTCCAAACCTTTGAGAAATGAAATTGTTATATCTTGTGGTTTGGTTGTAAAACTGAGGTTTGTTTTTATGAAAACTTGAATTCGTTACATTTTGGCATTTTTTAAAGTTTTCATTTTTATCAGTAGCAAAATGACGCTTATACTCAGTTTTATTTGGCTTCACATCTCTAAATCTCGGTTTCAAAGGGCAATCTGCAACTAGATGTCCTAACTTGTTACATCTAAAGCAACATCGACTCTCCATTTTCTTGTCAAATGTTGGTTTGGATGTAGAGGCAGTGTTACCAGCCGTTCGCCTCACATAAGGTGGGACGTACGGATTGAGTGGAGAACTCTTTTTAGGAATTTTATTTTTATCTCCTTCGGTGGGTAAACTTACCTTCTCTTTTGTCTGACCAGATTCGGACAACTTATCCGAATCCGATGAGACTGGACTTGAAACAGAAATATTCACACTAGAAACAGGCGAACTTGTTTCGCCACAGCTAACACTTGGTTCTACACTAGTAATTTTGATAGGAGTTGTCTGAGGAATTTCGAAATCAACAGATTTCTGAACACTTGGATTATAAGTATAGTTGTGGTTAAAGGGTGGTGGAACTTCGTGATAACCGATTCCTCCCCTCTTTGCAGAGGTACCTTGATCACTCACGAGGTGATCAAGGATTGCAGAGGAATTCCTGAACTGCTCAAGTTTGCGGTTCAGTTCCACCACCTTTACCTGGTGGTCAGCAATCTGTTTATCCCGATCAGCAATCACTTTTGTTTTTTCCTCCAAAACTTCATAACTAAGATCAATTATTTCAATTTTCTTAGCAAGTTTAAGCTTTAAGCTTTGAATGTCTTTTTCACATGCTTTTATTTTAATTTTATAACTTGTTTCTCTTGCTTTCGTAAAATGGTGATCTTCTTTAATGGTTTTAAAGTCAGCATCTAAACGGACGTACTGATCAGTCATTGTTGTTAGTTGCTCAGACAAATTTTCACAATTAGTACAAATATTCTTATTACATACCTCAGAGCGAGTGTCCTTGTCATCTGCCATGAAAGCTGTTTCTTCTTCAGTAGCTTTCTCATTTCCATCAACCTTCTCACATTCTTTAACTTCAGCCTCAGCCATGTTTGCTTGCTCACCAGAACCACTTGAATGCAGGTTCCAGTTGTACTCACCTGCTTCTCTGGTCAACATGGCGTTAATCTCTCTGTTAACTCCAGAGTGTTGTGTAGGTCGACCTTGTCCTCGTTCAACCCTCTCATTTCTGCATTCCTTGGCAAAGTGCCCGTACTGTTGACAATTATAGCACCTTACCTTGGATTTGTCGAACCCAGGCCGACCACCAACAAACTTTCTCCCAGTTTTGTTCATAAACCGTTTCACACGCCTCACAATCATTGCCATTTGCCATTGCAAGTCCATCTCCTCCAGATCATCAGCATCGATCTGGTCGTAATCCTCATCTAGTACAGCAGGGTCCACAATCTTCCCCTGGATGTAGTTTTCGTAGGAAGCAATAAATGAAGCATAGACTGCAAACTGCTCTTCAGCAGATTTTACACTCATAGGCATCTTGGTATAATTATTGCTTGATGCATTTGCAGAAAAACCACTTGAGGATGCTTGAGGCTTTGAAGTACTTGATCCTCCAGCAACGAAACATACATCACCATTCGAGTTTACAGAAACGTTTCCTTCATGAGACGAGTCAGAACCTGACTCCCCTTTAGAGTAATAAGCAGCAGATTCAGGCCTCGAACTTGAGCCTGAGTTAACCTTTGCACCATACATACCAGGGTCTTGTATCTGATCTGTAGGTGTTTCTTTTCGAACCATATTAAGCTCATAAGTTCTGAGCTTGTTTACTGCCGTTTCAAGATCATAATTTGGAAAGTCTCTGTCTTCCCTCATAAGAACTGTGTACATTTCCCACTTCGGTGGGAGAGCATCGAGAAGCTTTTCAACGATCTCTTCTTCTCGGTAAGCAATCGAATAATTGCTAAGCTCTGTCATTAGATGATAGTATCTGGTGATAATATCATCCAGTGATTCGTTCTTCAAAAATTTGAAGACGGAGAACTGGGTCTTCAAAAGTTTTACCTTCGATGCACGGATACCCACATTCCCCTCGAATCTATTTTCAAGAGCATCCCAAAGCTCTCTTGCAGAAGTGTACTTTCGGAACGTATGGAGAACCTCTTGAGGAAGTGCCATTGTTATAGCTGCATGGGCCTTACTCTCAGCCTCATACATTTTCTTTTCTTCGTCCTCCATTTTGCTGTACTTCTTAACTACGTCACGGCCTTCGTATTGCATAGTTGGAGGGATATATCCATCCTGGATGCACACCCACATTTTGGCATCCTGGTATTTGATGTATTGGATGAATCTGTCCTTCCATGCCACGAAGTCAGTTCCTTTCATCAGCCTCGGGGCCTTAGTGGCAGACCCCGCTTCTACTTCCATCTTGACCAAATCGGAGATGTTAATCGACGACATCCTTGCGAAAACCTGAAAAACCTGAAAATAATAAAAAAATATTAAAACAGCTCAGTAGGCGAAGTTAAGAATAACTTCGCTTGAAAGTTAACTTCGCTGAAAAGAGAACTTCGCTGAGCCTCAAATTCGCTTGACCTGGCGAAGTTAAAAATAACTTCGCTTAGAATGAGCGAACTTAGGGGTTAAGCGAACTTGGGTGGGAAGCGAAGTTGCGGATAACTTCGCTGAGGCGAACTTATGAGGTAAGCGAAGTTGTGGTTAACTTTGCTAATCCTTATATCTTCGCCGAAAACCCTAATTCCAGTGACGGCAACTTCGCCTGAAGAATGGTAACTTCGCCCGAAGAACGATAACTTCGCCCGATGAACAAGGAAACTGTTCAGATCTGTTTTCGTCGATCCAGCCGATTCCAATCAATGCAATGGCTTGAAAATGACTGTCAAGCACGAGCAAAACACAATCCCAACAAAAACACGTCCCGCGAAAAGGTCAAACGAGACGTTTCTACACCCGCGTGAAATCCCGAACCTCACAATCGAGCCGATGGCTCTGATACCAATTGTAGGCTCCTGGACGGATCGTACACGGGACGTCGCTAACAACGCAGGTGCGGAATCCCTGCGTGGGTAGATACGAGTGTAGAGTATGTAGAGATCGAACACGAAAGCAATAAACCAACCACGTTATATTGATAACAAACACGTGACCCGAGGTCACAGTTACAGACTATGACACGAACACGTTCACTGAACAACTGAAAACAAAACCCTAAAATGACCAACTACGTAAACTGTTCGCTGAACAGTATATAAACACGACAACTTCGCCACAGGCGAAGTTGTCAATAACTTCGCTGATTCAACAAGTTCGCCATAGCGAACTTGTTGACAACTTCGCGCTTTACATAAATAATCAAATTCAAAACATAATTACATTACAGACTCGATTACAAATGCTAGACTATGAACTACTGACACACATGTACCAACACAATCTGCTAAGTGTGTCGCAGATTTGTGATAAGGAGTACACCGTTCATTTTACAAAGAACGAGGCGATTGTGTTGAAACCAGGTTTTCAGATACCTGAGGAGTGGATTCTAATGAAGGCTCCACGTGAAAGAAATACGTACACTATGGATATGAGATCAAATGAAATGGCCACGGCAGATTCATGCCTTTTGACAAAAGAGAGTGAAACAGAGTCCGAATTGTGGCATAGGAGAATGGGACACATTCATCTTCGGAAGATGAACCACATTGTCAGGAATGGGCTTGTGCTGGGCGTTCCCTTGAAAAATTTCAATTTTGAAGATAAATGTATAGCATGCAAGAAGGGAAAGCAGCACAAGAAATCCCATCTCACCAAGAAAGTAAATTCAATTGCCAGTACTCTAGAATTGCTTCACATGGATCTCTTCGGTCCCGTGTATGCAAAAAGTCTAGGAGGTACTTCATACTGCTTGGTGATCACTGATGACTACTCACGATACTCGTGGGTATATTTCCTGAAATCAAAAGATGAAACGGCTCAGATGGTGAAGAATTTGATTACCAAAGTTGAGAACGTTATGGATAAAAGGGTTAAGTTCATCAGAAGTGACAATGGAACAGAGTTCAAGAATTTTGAGATGGAGATCTTCTGTCTTCAGAGAGGGATTGAACACCAATACAGCGCTCCTTATACACCGCAACAGAATGGAGTGGCTGAAAGGAAGAATAGAACGTTAATTGAAGGAGCCAGAACTATGCTGGCTGATTCGAAGCTTCCTGTGGTGTTTTGGGCTGAAGCTGTTGCTACAGCTTGTTATGTTGAATAGGGTCTTAACTGTTAAAAGACTTGGTAAAACGTGTGATGAGCTTATGCATGGGAGAAAGCCCAACTTGAGTGGTCTTGAACCATTCGGGTCCCCTTGTTCGATTTTGAAGACAAATTCTAAATTTGGTGAAGTAGCCGATGAAGGAATCTTAGTCGGTTATGTTGTTGGGACTCCCAACAGACGTGTCTTCAATACATCGACCAGCAAGATTGAGGTGGTGTGTAACACAGATATCACAAGTTACCAACCGCCAAAACCAAGCAACGGACCTGCGGAGTTTTTCGACTATGTTAAACTTTTTAAGTCTTTTAACATACCGGATTTAGATATCTCTGAAGAAGAAGAAAGAGTTGCTACGAAGATGATCCTTGATGAGGAAGAAAATCTATTGCAAAGACAGCTGATTGATAAATGTCAACCTTCCTCATCAAATACTATCGATACCCCTGCTGCCTCAACTGAAGAAGAATTTATCAATCCTTTTCACTCTCAGCATGAAACAACCATTGACGAGCTCTCTTCTAACTTGGAAGACAATTTGCATGTCGGTTCTGTACCGACCACGAGAATTCATAAAGATCACCCTTTGGAGAATGTGATTGGTGATGTGTCCTCCGGTGTACAAACAAGACGTAGCTTGGATGAGCACACCTGTGTTTACACAAGCATTAAGGAGACAGGAATAATCAACGAATGCTTGTACACCTGCTTTATCAGCCAGATTGAACCGAAAAATTATCAAATGGCTTTAAAGGACAGCTCGTGGGTCGAAGCCATGCAAGAAGAGTTGGCTCAGTTCAAGAAAATGGAAGTTTGGGATTTGGTTGAAAAACCAAAGCATGTGCATGCGATTGGCACAAAATGGGTGTTTAAGTGCAAGGGGGATGAGAAAGGGATTATCATAAGAAACAAGGCGAGGCTAGTTGTGAAAGGATTCAATCAACAAGAGGGGATTGATTATAATGAAGTGTTTGCTCCTGTCGCAAGGTTGGAAGCCATAAGATTGTTTTTGGCGTTTGCTGCATATAAAAAGATGAAGGTATTTCAGTTGGACGTGAAGAGTGCTTTTTTGAATGGGAAAGTTGATGAGGTTGTGTATGTTGAGCAACCTCCGGGTTTTCCTGACCCAGATTTTCCAGACCATGTGTACAAGTTAAGCAAGGCATTGTATGGACTACATCAGGCACCTCGTGCCTGGTATTCAACTTTATCAGATTACTTGCTTGAAAATGGTTTTGAAAGAGGTCAGATAGATAGCACGCTGTTTGTGAAGAGACAAGGAAGCGACTTCCTGCTAGTGCAAGTCTACGTGGATGACATTATTTTTGCTGCATCAAAAGTCTCCATGTGTCAAGATTTTGAGGCCGTCATGAAGAAAAGGTTTGAAATGAGTGCTATGGGTGAACTAACTTTCTTTTTAGGATTGCAGGTTGATCAGAAGAAGGATGGGATGTTCATTCATCAGACCAAGTATGTCCATGATGTGCTCAAACGCTTCAAGATGGAGGACAGCACTCCATTCGACACTCCTATCTGCGTCAATCACAAATTGGGGGCTGAGTCAGACGGTGATGCAGATGTGGACCCAACTCAGTATCGGGCTATTATAGGTTCTTTAATGTACTTAACTACTTCTAGGCCTGATATAATGTTTGTTGTTTGTCTTTGTGCTCGTTTTCAGGCAAACCCAAAGGAATCTCACATGAAAGGTGTGAAGAGGATCTTGCGGTATCTCAAGGGCAAACCAAAGCTGGGGTTGTGGTACCCGAGAGGTGGAGACTTGGAGCTAGTCGCCTACACAGACTCTGATTATGGTGGGTGCAATCAGAGTCGGAAGTCAACAACAGGAGGATGTCAGTTTCTTGGTGGCAGGTTGGTGTCGTGGTAATGCAAGAAACAGACTTCGGTCGCAATTTCAACCTGTGAGGCAGAATACATGGCAGCATCCAACTGCTGCTCCCAGGTTCTTTGGGTTCAACAACAGTTGCGCGACTATGGTCTGAATTTCTTACTTACACCTATTTGCATTGATAACACAGCTGCTATCTCAGTAACTAACAATCCCGTGAAACATAGTAAAACTAAACATATTGACATACGTCATCATTTCATACGGGATTGTGCTGAGAAGAAACTGATTGTGCTTGAAAAGGTGGATACGCTTGATAATTTCGCTGATCTTTATACTAAAGCGTTTGATAAAACAAGATTTCAAAACCTTATCGAGCTAAATGGGATGATCAATCCCGAGTAACCATGCTTTTCTTGTAATACTTAAAAAAAAAGGGTCACTATCGCTTAAAAAATATGTCGGTTACCACAGTTTGAAGGACATGTCTTCGGATATGTTTTGGTCCTCATTTTCTACTTGTAGATTTTGAGGATAGCCATTAACCAGATGACTGAAAGTGACCGGGGCGGTTTATGATGCGTTTTCATTCTTTCGCTTAAAATTAGTCGATCATATTAATTAGTTAGAAGGACACATACTAGTATGTGGTCGGTCCAGCTGATCCATTGGATCTTCGTGATAGCCGTTCACCTGAAGACTTGATTTGATCGGGGCGATTGAAGTCAAAAATTTTTAAGCGAAATGAAATTATTTTTCAAGTCTACTACTTCGTAAGAAGTACGTTTGCTATGTTTAACAGAAAATTGATCCAACCTTGGAAAATGATAGATATACTAATTCTGTGTGCTTAACTAGTGAAGTTATTAGGCTTAAAAGGCTTTAGGACAGTCATTGTATGTCATGGTAACTTTTTATGGTGCGTAAAAGTAGATGTGATACAAACTAAAACTACTTGATTTTACGTGGAAACTCCTTACAAGTTCTGCATGTCTTCATTTATATCTTTCCGAATGATAGGCAGAAAACCGATTACCCAGTCATACACGAGCCCGTGAGTGTTCTGATTCCCGTGAACATAGCGTTTCAAGAAACTGCAGTGATCCAGATTCGGGACTTGCAGTTATTTACTACTCTGAAGTCTATGTAAATGTTTATCAAAAAAAAAATATATATATGAGTTATTGAAACATTTTAGAGTTCAACATATCAAGACTTCTTAATCATGGAGTAAGAAAGAAAACGGGAAGGAGATGAAGAGTAATTACAAACTTAATCAGACACTAAGGGTCGAAGTCAATTTGGGGTGACTTGGGGAAAGCCAAATACGCTTTGAGAATAGATAGGAGGCATCATAATCTCTGAGTTGTTGCCCACTTAAATTTTGAGGCATAATTGAACCTAACTCGTATCACAGAAACGATGAAAACCATCTTAAGTATATTACCTGCTTACACCATGTTTCCTTATGTCATAATACAGCTAAACACGGATCTATGTGACAGTCACATACTTAGTATGATTCCTGTTCGGATCTTTTCTAAAACGTAGCAGTCCCTATCGAGACTGAAATTTGATCCCTTATACTTAAATTGTTTAAAGTTTTCTTTTTCTGTAGTTGTATTTGTTTATAGCGGGTTACTTGGACTTGAACGTGTCATTTAGTTCTTAAAGGAAAGTTTTATAACTTAATTGGAAAACTGTTAAACTTATAAGGTTAAATTTTGTAAATATATAGGCGATGTTGTTGAACAGGCGAAGTTGTGGATAACTTCGCCTAGGCGAAGTTATCCGTAACTTCGCCTGTATAACTTCGCCCCTATATAAGGATTTTCAAGAGTCAAACAGTTCGTTATTCTCAAACTCAGCGAACTTATCTCCGTTTTCACAGCGAACTTATACTCAGATCTATACTTGTTATCTTGTTCTTCGATTTCAAACCGATCTAAAGGTTGTTTGGGTTCATTTATCAAATGTTATATGTTCATTGATGTTAATCTAAGGTTGTTTCGACAACCGGTTAATAACCTCGATCAACCGATCTTTAAACCCGAGCTCAAAACTTGTTTTACGTGTTCATGTACAAACTGGTCGTTTAGTTATCATTAATATCATGTGTTTGAGCTTCCTCAATCGTCAAAGTTAATCGAAACACCGGTTTTCCGGATCTCGATTAACCTTACTGTCGCCGTTTCAGATTCAGGCGAAGTTATCCGTAACTTCGCCTAGAGCTTAAATTCGCCTGAGGCGAAGTTATCCGTAACTTCGCCTGATGCTCAACTTCGCCTGAAACTTAAATTCGCCTGAGGCTTTGTTGTGGTGAGGCGAACTTAAAGATGAAGCGAAGTTGTTCCCAACTTCGCCCCAACTTTAACTTCGCCTGGATCCTTTTAACTTAACAATTATTAGACGTACTTAAAGATGAAGCGAAGTTGTTCCCAACTTCGCCCCACCTTTAACTTCGCCTATACAGTTTTTATCACAACTTCGCTCATGGTAACAAGCGAACTTGTGTTATGTCTTAATGTTTATCTAACTTGGTTCGTTTGTTGCAGAGATGGCTGCTGTTGCCGGTGCTGGAGGTGCTGGAAGAGATGACGGAGGAGACAATCAGAGGCAATTCTTCCCGGGTCACAACATGTTCATCACCTTAGACCCGGAAGCGAGTGGTGTGGAGGATTATCGCGAGATAATCACATTCCTCCTACGCTCGAGGATATTCCACGCAATCACGACGACACTGCCGATATCCTTACCCAATATCGAGGACTTCTGGCAGACGGTGGAGTATGATTGTCGTGTTGAGCCCCCGGTCATGAGAGCAACAGTCAATAATCAAGAAGTTCAGTTCTCATCTGAACATATACGGGTGGCGTTACGATTTGGAGAGGAGACTCGGAACGACCCTACGGAGTTTGTGGCTCCGTTTCGTGATGGAGCGTTTCTACGAATGGGCAATTCTGGTCCATTGGGCGATACCCAGAGACGGAAGGGGTTCCTACTTGATCAGTGGCGCTTCCTCATGCACGTTATGATAGTTTGCATGTCTGGGAGGAAGGCGGGCACTGACGGTATGGGTGCGACCATGCAGTCCGCAATGAATGCACTGACCTATAACAAACGTTATAGCTTCAGTCAAATGGTCTTCTACGAGATTGATAGACAGAGGAGGGCGATGGCTCGTGAGCAGTTCATAATGTATCCAAGATTCATCCAGATGATCTTGAACCATGTGGCTCCAGCTTTGCCTCAACGACGCCCGATAAGATACATGGAGAATGTGAGCAAACGTATCTTTGCTCAATGCTGTACTTCGAGTGCGAGGAGCAAGCCTGAACGTCGTCCAAGGCATACTCCACTCTTCGGGTACTTGATAAACCCGGGGTATGTGCCAGCTCGGGGGGACGAGTTCAGAGACCCTCAACCACAACAGGCAGGAGCAACTCGTGATGTACCTACTGTGCCTGTTGTATCGGCTGAGAAGGATGTTGACCTTGATGCTGCATTTGGCAGCCAAGGTTTCTTCGACATGGATCGTTTTGATCCACAAGAAGATGTGCAGGTCTCTGCTGCACAGGTGAGGGAAGTGATTGTGACTAGAGCAGCTACGACGGTGGCTGACTCCGATCTTGACGATGTTATGAATGAAGCGAGGAGGATGTTGGTGACACGTGAGAGGACGTTGGGAAAGAGGAAGAGGACGGTGGATGATAGTGAGTCAGAGGAAGAAAAGGAGGACATACACAAGTTGATCAGACGTTCGAGACGTGAAAGGACAGGTGCTGGTATGGGATCTGGAGAGACTTCACGTGTTATACGTTTTGCTCCATCCGCACTGTCAGGTATGTCAATCGTTCCTACTTCTGTACAGGTTACAAGCGCCGCAGATGTTCCTGTGATGGCTACATCAGCCGTCGGCATCCCATCCACTACACTACAGACGACGACTCCGGAGATTGTGTCGTTACCACCTCCAACGCTTACTCCTTCAGAGGTGGTGGCACGGTTTGTAGAGTCGACGGTCGTCGGAACTGCAGGGTTGTCGGTCACGATACCACCTGCGGTTACGTCCACAACTGCTTCTGAAGTCCCAGTTGCATTCGAAATCCCTGCTGAGTATACTCCAGATACATCTAATATGAGATTTGATTTCGATGCAACCATCTCAGACTCGGAGAGAATAGCTGCACTTGAGCGGGTCGTGGCAGAGCAATCAAGGATCAACTTTATCCAGACCCAGGCTATTCAACGCCTTGTAGCAGAAAATCAACTACAGTCGTCCCTCCTGGTTGAGCATGGGAGGATTATAGATGCTATGAAGGCGTTCTTAGCATCTCAGGGGGAGACAGGCTGTAGAGGCGACGAGTTAAGGACTAAGAAGAGAAACGACAGAGACGATGATCCCAATGCACCGAAAGATGCAGGTGGTGAGTTGCCAAGAACTACTCAAGCTCTTGGGACTTCCACAGCTCAGGGGAAGTCTGCAGGTGCAGTTGGTGGTGATGAGGTGGTGATGGTTGATGATGAAGATGATGTGATTGATGCGTTGAGAGAGTTAGATGATGATATGCTAGATGATGATGTGTTTGATGATGATGTGCTGCCGTGTGAGGAGATTGAGAAGATTGGCGCACAGATTGTGATTGAAGATGGGATAGAAGAGGGGGAGATAGTAGAAGAAGACGTTGAACACGAGATCCCAGATGTTGAGAAAGCCGACATGGGTACTGAGTTGGATGAGACTGAGTGGGAGGAGCAGCCTAGGTGGAAGGAAGGCTGTGCTCATTGGTTTATTAAGACCAAGAAGCCTGCTGTTCCAGCCATGTTCAAGAAGAGTTATAACATCAAAGGCTATGCTGAGTCGAAGAAGGGAATTATCCGTTAGATATATGATGAACAGATAAAGTTGTTTGTGGTGAAGCGTTATGATGGTATTCAATACTTCAAAAGAACCCTGAGATCTCTCAATACGTTGCCAGAATGTGAGGTGAAGGATTTGGCCAGGTTGGGCCTGATAAATAGAAGTGACGACAACATGGCAAGAGTGATTGGGAAGATCGTGTGGAAAGAAAGCATAAAAGAGAAGAAGTTTGAATTATTAAAGCCACAGAAGGGAAAGCTCGTGGAGGATACAGAAAGGGGAATGAAAGCAGATGGCAAGCCATGGATGGTGATGAAGTACAAACCGATCCGATGCATCAAGGAGGTTCTAATGAAGACTATGCCTCAAGATGTGTTGAAGAATCTCAAATGGTGGTATGTTGATTGCCAGACTGCTGAAGCCGTGATGGAAGACGAAGACGAACAAGAAGTGCTGAGGGTGTATGATCCGATGCATCTTGTTAACTTATCGAAAGCTGATCTGCAAGTGTTGAATGAAATGAAGATATTCTATATTCCTGCTTGGAAGGATGAAGCAAGGAAATATCAGCAAGTAGTCATGGTATGTGTTAGAGAAGGAGTGCATGCGTGAAGATACAGGATTACAAGACAAGAGCTTAAAGATCAAGATATGAAGCTACTGCCAAGGGGGAGTCTGTTGGTGCATAAATGTCAGTAGTTCATAGTCTAGTGTCTGTAATCGAGTCTGTAATGTTATTTATGTTTTTGTATAAGCGAAGTTGTCAACAAGTTCGCCTAGGCGAACTTGTTGAACAAGCGAAGTTATGGACAACTTCGCCTGAAAATATCAGGCGAAGTTGTCGTGTATTTATATTGATAGGTTACGGCTGGTTTAGGTTAATCAATCAGTTAGTGAGTTGTTCAGTGAATCGAGTTTGTTCGGTAACGTGTGTTTTGTAACAGTGATATTTACATCACGTGAGTTCGGTTATAACATATAACGTGTTTCGTGTATTCGTGTGTTTGTGTTCTATACTCGTAACGATCTACGCAGGGATTCCGCACCTGAGTAGACCGCGATATCTCGTGCGATCCGTCCAGGGAACCTACAAATACGGCTCAGGAAACATAAGTACATACTAGCATAAAAACGAAATTCCTAAAAAAAGGTTTCCATTGAACGGGTCGGTTGGGAACGAGGGAATCGGGTAGTGCGAGGTGCGGCTTTCAAGTTCCTTGACTTGAGCTTTCACAGCCATGAGCTCGTTCTTGAGCTCATTGATGGTGTCATTCATCTCTACCATCTTCTTCTCGTTTTTGATAGCCGAACAACCGAGCTCTGTGATTTGAGCATTAGCAAATGTAATCTCGCTTTTGACATCGTTGGTTGTCTTACCCACCTCGATGAGCTTTTGACCATTCATCATCACCAAGCAGATGAGCTTCTTAACGAGTTCCTGCAGACGAAGCAACATTGCTGTCTGAGTTGCTTCTTTTATTTCGGAACGGGACTTTTTTGGAATTGGGCTGTTAATGCTAGCTTTGGAAGACATGATTTAGAGAATAGGAAAGGTGTTCATAAACAGAAAGTGAAAATGGCTCTTTATAGCCAAATATGCATGTAGGCATAACCTCATGCCAGGACGAGGCATGCCCCAAGCCTGCCTCACTGTTGTGTGCATTGATGAAAAAACAACAGGTGCATCACATATCAAGGAACATGATCTTCTGAAACATAAGACCAAGCCTATGCCTAGGCACCTTTGTCTTTTCTTTTCTTATTTACTTATCTATTTATTTACTTATTATTATAATATATATATATATATATATATATATATATATATATATTAACACGAAAATTAAAATAACTAATTAGATTTATTTTTTTAATACGAAAATTAAAATAACTAATTACAATTGCCTAGTTTTGACTTGGGTCTTGGCGAGACACAAGCACTATTTATTTGTTTTTGGGATAGAGGTGACCAACCTCCAAAGTTAGCTCAACCGGTCTGTCGAGATATTGTTTTAGGCGGTGGCCGTTAACCTTGAAATTGCTACAGTCATCATGTTCTACCTCCACGGTTCCGTACGGGAAGACTTTTTGGACCGTGTATGGACCCGACTACCGAGACTTCAACTTTTCGGGAAATAAACGAAACCTAGAGTTGTAAAGTAAAACACGATCACCCGTTTTGAATTCTTTGTTTTCTTTTAAACGTTTATCATGTAAAAACTTAGTGCGTTCCTTGTATATTGTGGAATTCGCATTAGCTTGATTTCTCAATTCCTCTAGCTCATGAATTTGCATGAATCGAGTCTCGCTCGCATCGACTAGGTCGAGATTAACGGATTTTAACGCCCAGTAAGCTCGGTGCTCCAATTCCACAAGAAGATGGCAAGATTTTCCATAAATCAACCTAAACGGTGTGGTACCGATAGGAGTTTTATGAGCGGTTTGCAAAGCCCATAATGCGTCATCTAACTTTTCGGACCAAATCTTATGATTTTGTCCCACTGTTTTCTCAAGAACTCGCTTAATGCTCCGGTTAGTGACTTCAACTTGCCCACTGGTTTGCGGGTGGTATGGTGTTGAAAATCTGTTGTGGAAACCATAGCGAGACAATGCCTTTTCCATATGGGCATTGCAGAAATGTGTTCCACGGTCACTAATGAGTGCTTTTGGGACACCAAAGCGCGAGAACAATTTTTTTAGGAATTTAACAACTACCCTAGCATCGTTGGTGGGTAAATCCTGAGCTTCCACCCATTTTGAAACATAATTGACAGCAACTACGATGTACCAATTTCCAAACGAAGTCGGGAATGGTCCCATAAAGTCAATCCCCCAAACATCGAAAACTTCACAAACTTGTATGCCCTTTTGAGGCATTTCATCTCGTGTAGAAATGTTGCTTGCCCGTTGGCATGCATCACAAGATTTTACAAGGTCATGAGACTTCAACTTTTCAGGAAATAAACGCAACCTAGAGTTGTAAAGTAAAAAACGATCACCCGTTTTGAATTCTTTGTTTTCTTTTAAACGTTTATCATGTAAAAACTTAGTGCGTTCCTTGTATATTGTGGAATTCGCATTAGCTTGATTTCTCAATTCCTCTAGCTCATGAATTTGCATGAATCGAGTCTCGCTCGCATCGACTAGGTCGAGATTAACGTATTTTAACGCCCAGTAAGCTCGGTGCTCCAATTCCACAAGAAGATGGCAAGATTTTCCATAAATCAACCTAAACGGTGTGGTACCGATAGGAGTTTTATGAGCGGTTTGCAAAGCCCATAATGCGTCATCTAACTTTTCGGACCAAATCTTATGATTTTGTCCCACTGTTTTCTCAAGAACTCGCTTAATGCCCCGGTTAGTGACTTCAACTTGCCCACTGGTTTGCGGGTGGTATGGTGTTGAAAATCTGTTGTGGAAACCATAGCGAGACAATGCCTTTTCCATCTGGGCATTGTAGAAATGTGTTCCACGGTCACTAATGAGTGCTTTTGGGACACCAAAGCGCGAGAACAATTTTATTAGGAATTTAACAACTACCCTAGCATCGTTGGTGGGTAAATCCTGAGCTTCCACCCATTTTGAAACATAATTGACAGCAACTACGATGTACCAATTTCCAAACGAAGTCGGGAATGGTCCCATAAAGTCAATCCCCCAAACATCGAAAACTTCACAAACTTGTATGCCCTTTTGAGGCATTTCATCTCGTGTAGAAATGTTGCTTGCCCGTTGGCATGCATCACAAGATTTTACAAGGTCATGAGCATCTCGAAAGATGGTGGGCCAGAAAAAACCAGCATTAAAAACCTTATTTGCGGTGGATGTGACCCCATGATGTCCTCCTGTGGGTCCTTCATGAGAATGTCGGAGGATTTTGGTTGCTTTATCTCCGAACACACATCGACGAACGACTTGATTGGCTCCGATTCTGAACAAGTGTGGATCCTCCCAAAAATAATGTTTGACATCGGAAAAGAATTTTATTCTTTGTTGATGTGTCAAACCTTTGATCATGACCCCACTTGCGAGATAGTTGGCAATGTCAGCAAACCATGGGCATTCCTCTGCGTTTATTTGGATATACATAAGAAGTTCGTGGGGGAAGTTGTCATTATGGGACCCCACTAATTCTTGTGAAGCTAGGCATTCCAAACGGGAGAGGTGGTCGGCTGCTACATTCTCAGCACCTTTCTTATCTTTAATTACAATATCGAATTCTTGAAGAAGCAGAATCCATCGGATTAATCGAGGGTTAGCATCTTGTTAGCTAAAAAGATATTTAATGGTCGCATGGTCTGTGTAGACAATGGTTTTGGAAAGGATAAGATAAGAACGGAACTTATCAAATGCAAATACTACCGCCAACAACTCCTTCTCAGTGGTGGTGTAGTTTTCTTGAGCATCATTGAGAGTTTTGTTGGCGTAGTAAATTGGATGAAAGTGTTTATCCTTTCTTTGACCCAACACTACCCCAACTGCGAAATCACTTGCATCACACATGAGTTCAAACATGAGTGTCCAGTCTGGAGCTACCATGATTGGGGCATCATGTCACACCCTCAAAATCCACTAACGGAGTTTTAACGTCAGAGGGTGTGAACTAACAGGATCGGAATCATTAGTTATAATCAAACATCATATTCAAAGTTTTTAAACCACAAATATTAAAGTTTAATGAATGCGGAAGCGTAAATCATAAGCCAAGTGTTGCGTCACGCAGGACGACTTAAAACCAAATTAATAAAAGTTTAAAAGCAAGTTTTCAAAACGATAGTGTTCAATGAAATGCATGTCTCTATATCGCGTGCCCGCCTCGGCTACCTGAGAATAACATACTAAAAGTGTCAACACAGGGTTGGTGAGTTCACATATATAAATAAAGGAAAACGTTTACGTTTAAGTGTTTGCGTTTGCGTTACCAGATAATGTTAAGTCAATTATATATCAATAGGTAGCTAGCCTATAAAACAAGTATTACTAAGTGTTCGACACCGAAGCTGACTGTTTATCATATGCCTTGCCACCATGTCAACCACGACCATGGTAATGTGTTAGCCAAGATTACACCCACTCGACCTACAGTCGAGTTTAGAGTTGGGTGGGGTTTGTCAAACCCAGTAGTACTACTCAACAGTGACTCGCTATTATACAAATACTAAACGGTTCGATGTTATGAAGGACTTTAGTTTGTTTGTTTGCCACTTAGCCTTACAAGCGATATATAACCAATAACAAAATCTAAAGTGTTTGGAGTATGTTATCTCTCCCAAGTAAAAAGCGTTTAAAAGAGTAAAAGGGGAACGTGAAACTCACTGTTTGCGAAGATAACCAAAAGATCCGAGAAAAGGTGTGCGTCACAGAAAATCCTCACTGGTGTTCTAAAAACAAAAACGAGATTTTCTAAGTATTTAAACTACGAGTGAGTCCCTAGACTCGACACATACAACTTATGCATGAGATGCGTTTCGTGTTTCGTTTGTGAAATAAGTGCGACTAGACAAACACGTTAGTGATACGTTACATGTGTGAACAACTACTTAAGTGTCAAGTATCAACATTGTACATTACTAGCAATTATTCCCCATAAGGGCAATTTAGTCAAAAACATAGCAATTATCTATCAACAAGCACGTTTCATGTATTTTCACATAGCTCAGCAGCTAGTTTTATCAAGACAGATTTCTACTTGGAAAGATTACTTTATTCAATAGATCATAACATATCAATTAATTCACCAAAACTCTTCACAAAAGAACACATGAGTTAGGTTTCCAGAACTATTTTTATTGTATTTTTATTCCACATAGTTTTCTCACAAAGACTAAAACATTACAGTAAACTCACAGCAGTCAAAATCGTGCGCAACAGAGTGATATTTGTTATTCCTGTTAAATGGTAAATTCAATTAATGCAAGACCAATTGGGTTAGATTCTTAACTCAATATGTTAACTTCCAGAAGTGGAACTAACCCATTTGGTCTTGTAGTTTATGAGATATGATAATTTCAAAACAGCCTAACAGCAGACCCCACAATTCAGACTTGCACTACGTTTTTGTAAAATAATAAAAGTTAACTTTTACACATTCAAAAATTACAAAATTGGACTTTTTAGAAACTAGACTCAATCTAGTACACTGTAGTGTTAATAATTTTGACCAATTACCACATTAACATTCAGTTACAGTCGTCTAAACATAAATTTAACAATCTGTCCATCACCAGTTTACATCAAAACTCAACATAACATCAATCTATGAATCATAATCCATGCATATAACACTCTAGACACAAGATTAACCAACCATGCATATCAATTTCACATTACACACATAGTTAGGGTTTTTCTTGAAAGTTTAAAATCAAAGAACAAGTGATTAACAAGCAACAATAACACAACTAGCTATCAATTTCATTAGCAATTCATCATCAAGCATATAATCAAACCCTAACTCATCTTAATCATCAATTTTCGAGAATTAGGGTTTTGATTAACCCATTCAATACCAAAATTTAACACATAGAATGCATAGAGGAGTTTTTAATTACCTACTAGCACCTTAATTCTTCAACAAAACTTGAAAAAGGTTGTATGTATGTGTGTGTGATGTAACGGCAGCCAAGGGGGGGAAGAGATGGAGAGAGCCGACCGGTTCTTGGGAGGGGGAGGGAGTTTAGGGTTTTGTTAATTATTATAATAATAATATGTTACACAATGGCCCCTCTACTTTTAGTTATTAATTTTCTAGTGTAAACAATTAGCTCTTGCTTCTTGTGTTTAGCATTACACATAACATATCAAGTAACATATAATTATCACGTATTTGTTGTTTTGATGTTTTTCGTTTGTTCACCAATGGTTTGAGTCAACTCGTTTGCGTTTCGGTGCAATCCCGAAAGACTACATGTGTAGTGATTGTCGAGCGTCATTTAAAACCCTAGTTTAAATGTAATGAGATGTGCGTTATAGTTCTAGTGATCTTAAGTTTGAATTGACGGAGTTTGGATTAACGGAGTTAACCTGAAATTGACGAGTGTCACACATCAAAACGCTTATCCTTTAAAAATTGGAATGCTTTTAGACATTCATCTAAGAACACGAAGGGAGCATCTTTTTCTAGAAGTTGTGTCATTGGCCGAGCTATTTTTGAAAAGTCTTTTATAAAGCGGCGATAAAAACCAGCATGGCCAAAAAACTTTGAATGGATATGACAGGCGTGGGTGGCGAGAGCTTTGAAATGGTCTCGATCTTTGCTTTATCGACCTCAAGTCCTGCTTGGGTTATCTTGTGTCCCAAGACAATGCCTTCTCTAACCATAAAGTGACATTTTTCCCAGTTCAATACAAGATTGGCTTCTTCACATCTTGTTAACATCTTTCTCAAATTTTCAAGACAATGATTAAAAGAATTTCCAAAAACAGAGAAATCATCCATGAATACCTCCATAGAGTCCTCGATCATGACATGAAAAATAGCCACCATACAACGTCAAAAAGTGGCAGGGGCATTACACAGTTCAAAGGGCATTCGCCGGTATGCAAATATGCCATAATGGCATGTGAATGTCGTTTTCTCCTTATCTTCAGGTGAGATAGGAATTTGGAAGTATCCAGAAAAACCATCAAGAAAATAATAATGCATCTTCCCTGATAAATGCTCAAGCATCTGATCAATGGAAGGAAGGGGGAAGTGATCTTTTCTTGTGGTGTCGTTTAGTTTGCGGTAATCAATGCAAACTCTCCAGCCTGTGACGGTTCTCATAGTAATTAATTCATTCTTATCATTTGTTACAACCTTCATACCACCCTTTTTTGGTACCACCTGTACTGGGCTTACCCAAGCGGAATCGGAGATTGGGTATATCAGTCCAGCATCGAGCAGCTTAATGACTTCTTTCTTTACAACGTCTTGCATATTTAGATTGAGACGTCTTTGATGTTGTACGACTGGTTTGAAGTCCTCTTCCATCAGGATTTTGTGAGTGCAAAATGATGGACTGATTCCTTTGATGTCCATGATTTTCCAAGCAATTGCTTTCTTATGAAGTTTGAGAACTTCAAGCAATCTTTTCTTTTCCTCATTTGATAAACAAGAAGAGATGATGACGAGTAATTGAGATTCAACTGAAGGTTTCGCCTTTGGTTCCAATTTGCGGTCAACGGTCTCCTCGTGGATGATGGAGTATGCCTTTTTTCTCAATCAGCTGAGTGTTGCATGCTTCCTTTTCAATGGTTTCGTGAAGGTGACAACTTACTATAGACTCACACACGTCAATATAATTAACTGAATCATCAGTGTATTGCGGATGTTTCATGGATCTGCCTATATCGAATGTTACCTCCTCATCTTCAACCCTTAGTGTGAGTTTGCCTGTGTAAACATCAATGAGAGCCCTAGCGGTGGCTAGAAATGGTCTTCCTAAGATGAGGGGTACAGATTTGCCCCTAGGATATTTCGCTGATCGATCGGCTAACTAGATGCTCATGCGGGTTGGTTTTGGTTCTCCTAGTCCTAATTTAGAAAAAACCGCATAAGGCATCGAGTTAATGCTATCTCCAATATCAGCTAGGGCATTGATGACAAATAGATCTCCTATCAAGCAAGGGATGGTAAAATTCCCTGGATCGGTCTTCTTTGTCGTTAGCTTGTTTTGGAGGACAGCAGAGCATTCTTCATTCATAGTCACATGTGATAGCTCTTCCAACTTCTCTTGTTTGTCAACACATCTTTCAGAAACTTTGCATATTTTGGCATTTGTGATATTGCCTCGATGAAAGGAAGATTGATGTGCAATTGTTTGAAGAGTTCAAGGAATTTGCCATACTGGGCCTCCATCTTTTCTTTTTTAAGAAGGTTTGGGTAAGGAATGGGTGGGACATATGGTTTTACTGGTTCTCTGACTTGTGCGGTACTTGCTGGGAGTTTCCGATCGTGCACCTTGTCTGGAATCTCAGTCTCATCATCAACTGGCTGTGATTGGGATACCATATCTTGAATGGTCTTGCCACTTCTTAATGTTATGGCATTAGCTTGAGCATTTGGGTTTGTTACCTTGTTGCTTGGAAGACCACCGAGTTGTCTTTCATAAAGCAACTGGGCTAGTTGACCCACTTGATTTTCGATATTTTGTAAAGATGCTTTCTGATTCCTTAACTTCGCCTAATTCTTCTGGACCCTTTCTTCGGTCAATTTGTTTGAAGTTTCAGCACTTGCTAACAGCTGTGTTAAAAGAATCTCCACAATATCCCCATTGTTTGGGTGTTAACTAGTGCTTGACCCTTGGTTGTGGTATTGAGGCTTTGGTTGGGCTGGATGAGTTTGGTTAAAAGGACATTTGTCAAACCCATGCGGTGTTTGATTGTTTGCTCCATCCTTCCAGCTGAAATTAGGATGATTCCTCCAACTAGGGTTATATGTGTTCCCGAAGGTGTTGTTTTGTCGGCTTACGTAATCAACAACTTCAACCATCATGCTTTGCTGGAAATATTTCGTTTTGTGTTCGCCCCCACAAGTGTTGCACTTAGTCTTTGCTTTCACTAACTCTGTTTGTAGTTGCTCAAACTTCTTTGAGAGTGCTTCGAGTTGTGCAGTGACAGGAGTGTTGGAGTCAACATGGTGCATACCCTTGTGTGATGGGGTTGATCGTGGTGGGTTGTACGCGAAGCCTTTCTTAGCTGCTTTCTATAGAACCTCGAAGGCTTCGTTGGGAGATTTGGTTCCGAGATCACCACCGGCGATTTGATCAATTGCCTGTTTGTTTTGGCTGGATTGGGCATCGAAGAATGTTTGAACTTGGAGCCATTTGTTCAACCCATGGTTTGGGCATCTTCTTAGCAAGCCCTTGTATCTCTCCCAGGCTGCGTGCAGTGACTCGTCTTCATCGGTTTGAATCCGGTGATGCTGGCTCGGTACTTTGCGGTTTTGTCTGGTGGAAAGTATTTCAGGAAGAACTGTTCTACCATCTGGTCCCAATTGGTAATTGTGCCAGATGGTAGTGACTCTAGCCAATCCAAGGCATAGCTTCGAAGAGAGAATGGAAAAAGCTTGAGCCTAATTTGGTCCTCAGAGCAGTTTTCGATTTTGAAAGTACCGCATATTCCTAAGAATCGAGAGATATGAGACAAGGGATCTACATCGAGAAGCCCATGGAATTGAACAGAATTTTCCACCATATGAATGATGCTGGATTTGATTTCGAAGTTTACAGTGATTTCCGGTGGTGCCACACCACTTCCATACCCTTCGAGGGTCGGCTTGCCGTATTGGTTCATGTTAGGTTCGTTTTCTGGCCCATTTTGTTCCGTTATAGTTTCTTCGGTTGTTACGTCCGCAAACGCCTCATTTTCGATTGTCTCTGCTACTACACGTAAATGGTTGCGTAACCTTTGGTGAAGGCGACGCTCGGGTTCCGAAAGTGGTGAAACAAGCTCAGGTGCGGACGTGGTGGACATTCATTACTTAAGAAAATAAATAAAGAAACTAAACAAGTAAAAGTGAACTACAAGTAAATCGGAAATAAATAAACTTTTTTTTAAGTAAACTAAATAAACTATTTTTTTTAATTAGACTAAAACTAAATAAAAAAAATGAACAAAATTTAAAATTTTTTTTGAACAATTATAAACAACGGTTAAAATAAATAAACTTAGATTAGTATTAAAATTTTACCGTTTCTCCGGCAACGGCGCCAAAAACTTGATGTGGCGTGAGATATATATATTTTTATTAAAGATTTTTCAAACTTTGTCGGGTTTTAAAAATGGTTTTCACCTAGACTTAACCACACACACAAAAGGCAAGTGTACCCGTCGTGTGTTAATATAGTAACGGCGAGAACCGGGTATCAATCTATGAACACGTAAATTTTAATATCAAACCTTTGCTAATATAATAACCGTGAGAATTGAGCTTAATTGATTTGTTTTTAAGATTAATTTTTGGAAAAACTCGTAACAATAAATTAAAGCAAGTAACACGATAATGGAGATAAACAAGAATTAAGAAGCTATCACCTTAACTTGTAATCCACTTGACTCATAATGATGGTAACCTTAAATATATGATAATTCACTATTATGTTTTAAAAAGAATAGTTTCTAGTTATAGATAACCATCCAAATGATTTTTTGGAAAACTTAGTATGAATTATACAAACTAATCATCTCAAATCATACTATAATGTAAGTGAACCTTTATGTTGAAATTTAAAATATAGATTATCAGTCAATTACGAAACTCAAATCTAACAATCGGTTGTAAAGATTACATGAACAACACATAATCCACCTATGGTTGATTAAATTAGACTAAGTTCAAGTATTCTCTTGATTTATGAATTTTAACCCACGTGCAATATTAAAATAGTTGTGTTAACAAATTATTTATAATATTACTTAACAAGAATATCAATTCATAACAAATGTTCAATCTTTTCAAATCTAAACATGAGGTTATGTGTTAATATATGTATATATTAACAAGGCATGACCCATGCTTAGAAGGGGCATGACCCATGCTGGTCCCCTTGTAGTACACCACATGCTCCCTGATGTACTATTTGGCATATAGCTAGGCACGAGGCATGTCTGGTCTAGGCTTAGGTTGTGCTGGTCCCTCATCATTTAATGTTCATGAAACTGATTTGTACTTTCTTGGCAGGCTTGATTCGCATGGGGCATGCCTGGGTGAGGCATGACCCTGTGTATCTTCAAAAAGGGGGACAACCAACAGTGTACTTTATTTTGTAATCTTCTGAGGAGGCGTGGGGCGTGTCTGCCTGAGGCACAGCCCCATGCTTAGCTGATGTGTCTTTATTTTTCTTGATTTTTTCTTTGTTTTTCTTCATGTTTGGTTTTCTAAGCTCATTTTTCCTACAAAAACAAATATAGGCTTATTAGAACCGATTTTCAATAATATTATCACGAAAATAACGTGAATCGGGTATAAATTGATGCAATAAAGATGTATAAATAATTATATATCAGTAAATCGTTATACATATGGATTATAATTTTAATATTCTACTTCAATTATTTAAGGCTAAACACCAAGATATATATATATATATGTATATGTATAGAGTAAGGTTAAAATAAGAAAACTTAAATTCATAAAAAGTGTAGGAAAAGATCTTAGCCCTTAGATTAAGATTAACACATAAGGGTAAGATTGTCCATATGCTTTTTATTAATTTTGGAATTTATTTGAAATTTATTATAATTATCTTCTCTCTCTAATTTCACAAACATCGTCTTTCTTGTTACAAGTATCATCTAACCATTTTCCCACAAACACCCAATAAATACAAACACCAATCCACCGCCCTCATCACAAAATTCTTGAATAGCTGAAAAAATCTAAGTCTGCCTCCAAGCCCGTTGGCCGCCGCCACCCCATCTCAAACCCTACGTTTCCGACCACCAAGGCTCTCAGATCTACAACCACTCTGTATCCTCCCTCTGTGTCTCTGAATCAGTAAAAGGAAAGATCGAATTTGTGTCGGATCTGTGTTGTCGTGGGTCATGAAAAAGATTATGTTTATGAGTTGGGTTTGGTCTAATGGAAGCCATGATTAACTGATTAGGTGAAGATTTTGACTTTGAGTGTTTGAAAGTGGAATTTGAAGTGTTTTTAATTTGGTGTTTCCCCTAGAAGAATAGTAACTGAATATTTGCAGCTAATGGCATGATTTTCAAGGTGGTAGAAGAAATGCGTACGGAAGCATGATTTTTATTTTTAGTCTAAGTAATTGGTGGGTGAATGCTTTCTCCCAGATTGAGAGAATCCAAAACTTGTGGATGTAATCGTGGATGCAATTTAATTAAGAGGCAAACGAGCATGTCTTTAAAGATTAATATAGTAAAGATTTCAAATTAGAGTGTGTTTCAATTATGGTGTGTTTTTGTAATAGTGTGTTTTTGTTAACTAGTTGAACTGTATATTAATAAAACTCACCAACGTAATTTTAATGTCGTCGGAAGTTGAGATACGATGGGTAGAAGACTAAGAGATTAAAGTGACTGATGTGGTGTGAGATATATATATATTTTAATTAAAGATTTTTCACACTATGTCGGGATTTTAAAAATGGTTTCACCTAGACTTAACCACACACACAAAAGGGCAAGTGTACCCGTCGTGTGGTAATATAGTAACAGCAAGAACCGGGTATCAATCCATGGACACGTAAATTTTAATATCAAACCTTTGCAAATATAATAACCGTGAGAAATGAGCTTAAATGATTTGTTTTTAAGATTAATTTTTTTAGAAAAACTCGTAACAATAAATTAAAGCAAGTAACACGATAATGGAGATAAACAAGAATTAAGAAGCTATCACCTTAACTTAGAATCCACTTGACTCTTAATGATGGTAAACTTAAATATATGATAAATTCACTATTTTGTTTTTTTAAAAGAATTGTTTCTAGTTATAGATAACCATCCAAATGATTTTTTTGAAAACTTAGTATGAATTATTCAAACTAATCACCTCAAATCATACTATAATGTAAGTAAACCTTTATATTGAAATTTAAAGATATAAATTATCATTCAATTACGAAACTCAAATCTAACAACCGGTCGGAAAGATTACATGAACAAAACATAATCCACCTATGGTTGATTAAATTAGTCTAAGTTCAAGTATTCCTTTGATTTATGAATTTTCAACCCAAGTGTAATATTAAAATAGTTGTGTTAACAAATTATTTATAATATTACTTAACAAGAATATCAATTCATAACAAATGTTCAATCTTTTCAAATCTAAACATGAGGATATGTGTTTAACCAATTTTCATGTACCATACAAGAATTATTTTAACTATTTCTAGATTAAAAGTTATAAAGTTGCATGAACAACATTTATAAATAAATGATAAAATCAAGAGTCTTTCAACATAACAAGATGTATCATTTATAATTCTTGTATATTACTTTCAATTGTTTAAAAACAATATTTCATCAAAAGATAACCAAGAATTAGTCATTATTTTAACATAAAATTATCATATATTAATTCCAACCATCAAAATTTGTCAAGTTTCATCATGGGTTAAGGTGATATAAAGAGTTTTAGCTCATGATAATTATAAAAGATATACCAAAATAGAAGAATATAGCATTCATGTTTAATATTAAGATAATCTAACCAAGCTAGATAATTATGATGATGCTAAGACTTCTTCTTGATGTTGTATGAAGTTTCAAGAGCTTCTCTTCTATTAATTCTATAGATATTTGAAGTGAAAATGTAAGTGTTTTTCTCCAAAATTGTGCACACCAAATGAGCAACAAGCATGGTCTTTATATAGGCTCACTTGTGCACAAGGCATGACCCATGCTTAGTAGGGCATGACCCATGTTGGTCCCCATGTAGTACACCACGTGCTCCCTGGTTGTACTCTTTGGCATATTGCTAGGCACAGGGCATGTTTGTGTGAGGCATGGCCTGTGCTGGTCCTCAAGCATTAAATGCGCATGCTACTGATTTGTACTTTCTTGGCAGCTTGATTGGCATGGGGCATGCCTGGGTGAGGCATGACCCTGTATGTCTTCAAAAGGGGGACAACCAACAGTGTACTTTATTTTGTCATCTTCTAAGGAGGCGTGGGGCATGTCTGCCTGTGGCACAGCCTCATGCTTAGCTGATGTGTCTTCAGATGGAAATGGGGCATGCCTGGCTGAGGCTTAGCTCATGCTTAGCTGACTGATTCTCATTTTTCTTGATTTTTTCTTTGTTTTTCTTCATGTTTGGTTTTCTAAGCTCATTTTTTCTGCAAAAACAAATAGAGGCTTAATAGAACCGATTATCAATAATATTATCATGAAAATAACATGAATTGAGTATAAAATGATGCAATAAAGATGTATAAATAATTATACATCAAACATCCCCACACTTAAACCTTGCTTGTCCTCAAGCAAACTTAAATATAAAAATTCTCCAAATTGTAAAAGATTACGAGACCATAGCTATAACACCCCCAAAACGTTAAGGTGGTCTCAAAGAAAGACACACGGACAACCCAACCATCGGAGATCGTATGAATATATGTAGTGACATAGGAAAACATGGCTTGTATTTATGAGTTTCTTTTTATGCAAAATTACACGTTCTCACAATGTTCACTCACACTTGTCTTTATATCTGATCATACATGTAATGTTGTATGTATATGAAACTCTTGTCAAAATGCAACTTGTGAAAAATAAGCTTGTCGAGGGATCTAATCTTCACCAACTAATGTCAAATGTTGCATAAACGGAGAGGTAATATAAGTTGTTTTTTTTGGTTTTCTGTTGTGAAGGTGTGGGTATGATTGGTGACTTAGAGTTATTTTATTTTGAAAGATGTGTATGTACAATCTTGAATCGGGAGCTTTTTAATTGTCTTCAATGTCTTGAGTTCACAATTTCTTGCTCTCTTTATCACCTATTTTGTGGTGATTTTCTTGAAACCATTTTTCTTTTCTTTTTTTTTTATAAAATTTGTTGACCGAAATATGAAGATTAATTCTTGACTAGCATTGGTCATCCTTGAGACTTGACTTGAACTGGAAATAAAAATGGGAGTTGGCTAAATTTGAAAGGGTTGTTATATGAGAAGTTTTGAAGTGAAGTGGAGGATGTGGTTATATATGGTGTTTGAGGGAAGGGTTAAGTTTGGCTATATATTACCTCCATTTTTATGCAACATTTCATTATGATCTCGAAAAGCATTCCCAAGACAAGTTCTAAATCACACGAAACAAATGACTCACTCAATCCACCAAAACGTAAGCGATGATATATTGTAATAAGGCTTGAAGCTTTGCTCACGGAAACAGAGGGATTGGGTTTGCACGCCACATTTTGCATAAAGTTTGTCTCGAAAAAATACAAACCATATTTTCGGTTTTCACTTTAAGTTAAAGTTGATTCGGTGGTTGGTTTGAACGAGCGCTTTTTGAAATACAACCTTAACCTTTGGTTTTGTCAAAAATTCATTAAAAGGCTTAACGGTCTTTTATTTATTTATTTTATTATTATTATTGTTATTTTTTTTGACATAAAAATAAAATTTGGAGAGATTTTTCAAAAAATATTTTATTGGACAAAACAAAGTTTAAGTAAACCCCTCCCCACACTTGAATCTCACATTGCCCTCAATGTGAAAATAAATAAGCATAAAGTGTGTTATAAAGTATTAGGAGACAAGGTAAAATGAGACTCCCCTGAATGGCGTAGTAACCCAAGCGTATGGTCGGTGCCCATAATAGCCTAAAATGCAAAAATTCAAACAAACAAAACATAGATAGCATAAAAAGACAGTCCTACAAATTTAGCCAACATAGACACTACTAGAAAGGTTTCAAAACTATAAGATCAACTAGAACTGGGTACAAAATAACCTAAAAAGATACAAACGAAATAAACGATGCGGAGCAGCTAGCGTTAGCAAAAGAAGACAACACACGGTTCGGCTATAATCCTCCGATCCCGACTTCCTAGCAATGTGTTGGCGTAAAAAAGTGATGCCTTGTTCCATACGATGAAACGTGGTCACAAGCTCGCTAACTTGGTGAGAAGTTAACTGTGCAATTTCCAACGCCCGACGAGCGTTATTGGAGGGGATCCGAATGGCCGTCATGAGATCCGCCATGGAAGGGGATGCGGTATCGCGCTGTTCAGAGCGGGTTGGCAAAAGTGGAGCATAAGTGTTCTCATCATCTTGATCAACTGTAACAATTTCCATAGTGGTTTGAGTGGGATCATTCGGGTCCCAAACCCGACCATACGAATCCTTAAAGCGACGAATAGGGCCCGGTAAGTCGGCAATCATCCCCATACTTGAACAAAGTTCAATGGCCAATTTTTTTGTAGAAACCCCGGCAGTGCCCTCAGTCGACACTCCATAATTTTTATAAAGCTCAACAATCCAACACCCACCAAGTAACGGAGTTTTGCTCGAGATGGCGGTGGAGTTGGTTTTGAACATGTGACAAAAAAGATGAACGATGTTGCATGGTTCCTTTGTCACCATGGAGTAAAGGGCAAAAAGGTCACTTAATGTGACGACCCCAGCCGTCTGACCGCGCGCGGTAGCTGAACGTGCAAGAAGACGGTGGACATACCTATGTAAGGGGTCTTTCAGAGCCGTACTTTTAGTTGAACTTGGATTATGTTCCCCTGTCCCAATTAATGCCCAGAATGCTGCTCGCTGATCACCACTACCATAAAAATCTCCGGTTTCCTCATCGGAAAAAGTATGTTTCGTAGTGTAGAAAATAGGCTCTTCGATCTCATCAACTGTGTAAAGGCCCAAATCAACTCCAAATTGGGCGATAGATGAATTTCTCCACAAACCTCCTAGGCAAAACTTAATGACATAATCGTCCCATGGGTCCAACTTTTGAATGTCGAAAGTGAACGAAGCTAAAAATTCCAAGGTAAGTTCACGAACGGATTGACTATCGCGTTCAAAAAGACGGCGCCAAGGGCCCGTAACAAGTTCGTTGTAACGATCCACTTGACCGACTTGTCTTAAAGTTTCTTCACAGACCCAAAAGTTGGGATCTTCACGACGATTGAGGAGGATGCGGAGGCGATCACGACAAAATTTTTCGTGATCGAGTTAGAAGACCAAGTACGCGTGCTCCATGGTCCTAAAAACGATTAAAGTCAGCAAAGGAATACAAACTAAAATGGACAGGACCTATTCTAAGAAAAGGCACAGCGCTGTGCCTAGGCGGGGCATTGGTCATGCCCGCGTTGTTTGCGAATAATAAAAATCTGATTCGGGGGTTGTGTAAAAAGGTTAAAGTACAGCTAAGAACGGGTATGGGTTTATATTTGAGAAGGATGCTCAAACCCGTTCCTAAATGAGGTGTAAACCACGGCTGTATACTTGACAGAATCGAACCCGAACCGGTTTGGCAAAACCGTTAATAAACAAGAGAAAACGGCTGTACAATTGAAATTAAAATCAAAATCAAGTCGATTCTGGGTTATCATGCCAAGTTCGAATGAAGTTTCAACCGATTTCAAGGGACCCCCAAATCATGAACCCTATAAAAAATAAAATCAATAATTACTAAAAGACATACCTATTATGAAATGGAAGAAAGAAAAGGAATGGAGATGTCGATTGTTTGAAAAAAATGCACAGGTGAAGGAATTTAAAATAATATGTGCAAGAGAGTAGGTGACACTCAACTCAACACCAGGGTTTTAAGAAAGTAAGTGCAGGTGTATGGGTGGGGGAAAGAGACAAGGACTTTCTTTTAAACACTTCACATATTCATTTAATTAATTTGTGCAGGTGTAAAGATGGGCATGGCCCCATGTTTGGCTGCTGCAGAATTGTATTTTTAAACAATACTAAGAGTGAAAAAGAAAAAAAAAATATGGGAACGAAGAGTAAATTACTAAACATCATAACATTTCATTAAAATAGTAAACACGATTACATGCCGAGTAAGCCAAAACGACCAAAATTAGGCTCACGAATCCTAAAATTCGAAATCATAAAAAGAAAAAAATTACAATAGAAACGAAACCTACTAGAGGATACTACAACCGAGATACTGCATGAAACGACCCCTACCCATCCCGTACTCGGCGGGTGGAGGCGGAGTTGGAAAGTGAGCGGTGCGATTGACGGGCTCGTTGAGCTGGTTGCTATTGCGCGCGAGATCGGCGCACAAGCGGTTCATGGAGTTGGTTAGTGAGGCTTGCAAAATCGGTACGCAACCGATTGAGTTTTTGGTCGAGATCAAGCGTACGCCTCTCGACTTGAAGATGGATTTCGAGCCTCATGAGCTCGACCTTTTTTCCTAACTCAACTAAACGCTTCTCTTTTGCAACACTAGCTTCCGCCACGTGCTTCATTTTCTCGAGCAAGTTGTGCAAGGTTTCTTCGGAAGTTGGCACACGTATTTCTTTAGCGGTTTTCTTAACCGGGCACCACTCCATTCTCTCTCTCATACAGTTTTTTTTAGAAGTGCTTAAAGGTGTGAGTAAAACTAAAAGAAGCAGCATGAATTTATAAGGAAACATTGGCTTCAGGCATGACCCATGTGTGTCAGAGGCATGCCCCATGCTGATGCATAATATCAAAGATTCAGACAAGGACGATTTGGCATTCAGCGATGATCAAGGAAAAGATTCCAATTTGACCAAACCACATGCTTTAGATAAGGCATGCCCAAAGCTTGCCTTTATATGACAGAATTCAAACCTGTTCAGATTTATCCTAAAGTAGCTAACACCTTTTGAGTTCAAAAGTAGGTCCGATTATGCAAAATAAATAAATTAACTTAATGGCTAAAAAAATAAAAAAAAAATAAATTTTGAAGCCTAAATATAAAAATAAAAATAACAAATAAATTCGAAACTAAAATTTCATTCAAAGATAACGGTTACATATCCGGGTGAGCCGAACACGGGAAAATACGGCTCACGAAACATAAGTACATACTAGCATAAAAACGAAATTCCTTCCTAAAAAAGGTTTCCGCTGAACGGGTCGGTTGGGAACGACGGAATCGGGTAGTGCAAGGTGCCGCTTTCAAGTTCCTTGACTTGAGCTTACACAGCCAGGAGCTCGTTCTTGAGCTCATTGATGGTGTCGGTCATCTCCGCCACCTTCTTCTCGTTCTTGATAGCCGAACAACCGAGCTCTGTGATTTGAGCATTAGCAAAAGTGATCTTGTTTTTGACATCGTTGGCTGTCTTACCCACTTCGATGAGCTTTTGGCCATTCATCATCACCAAGAAACTAAGCTCCTTGACGAGCTCATGGAGACGAATCAACATTGCTGTCTGAGTCGCCTCTTGCGTTTCGGTACGGGATTTCTTGGGAATTGGGCTGTTAATGCTAGCCTTGGAAGACATGATTTAGTGAATAGGAAATGTGTGCATAAACAGAAAGTGAAGATGGCTCTTTATAGCCAAAAATGCATGTAGGCATAACCTCATGCCTGGACGAGGCATGCCCCAAGCCTGCTCCACTGTTGTGTGCATTGATGAAAAAGCAACAAGTGCAGCACAAATCAAGGAAAATGATATTCTGAAACATAAGACCAAGCCTATCCCTAGGCACCTTTGTCTTTTCTTTCTTACTTACTTGTTTATTTATTTATTATTATTAATAATAATTTACCCTCTTTTATTTATTTTCTTTTTTTCATTTGTTACGCAGAACTTAAAACAACTAATTAGATTGATTCTTCTTTTTTTTGTTTAATTTAAAATACGAAAATTAAAACAACTAATTAGATAGTTTTTTTTTCTTTTTAACTTAAAATAACTACTTACAATTGCCTAGTTTTGATTTGGGTCTTGGCGAGACCCGAGAATTGTTTATTTGTTTTTGGGGTGGAGGTGAACAACCTCCAAAGTTGGCTCGACCGGTCTGTCGAGATATTGTTTTAGGCGGTGGCCGTTAACCTTGAAACTGCTATGGTCATCATGTTCTACCTCCACGGTTCTGTACGGGAAGACTTTTCGGACCGTGTACGGACCCGACCACCGAGACTTCAACTTTCCGGGAAATAAACGCAACCTAGAGTTGTAAAGTAGAACACGATCACCCGTTTTGAATTCTTTGTTTTCTTTCAAACGTTTATCATGTAACAACTTAGTGCGTTCCTTGTATATTATGGAATTCACATAAGCTTGATTTCTCAATCGTCTAGCTCATGAATTTGCATGAACCGAGTCTGGCTCGCATCGACTAAGTCGAGATTAACGGCTTTCAACGCCCAGTAAGCTCGGTGCTCCAATTCCATAGGAAGATGACAAGCTTTTCCATAAATCAACCTAAATGGTGTGGTACCGATAGGAGTTTTATGAGCAGTCCGCAAAGCCCATAATGCGTCATCTAACTTTTCAGACCAAATCTTACAATTTTGTCCGACTGTTTTATCAAGAACACGCTTAATGCCCCGGTTAGTGACTTCAACTTGCCCGTTGGTTTGTGGGTGGTATGATGTTGAAAATCTGTGGTGGACACCATAGCGAGACAATGCCTTTTCCATCTGGGCATTGCAGAAATGTGTTCCACAGTCACTAATGAGTGCTTTTGGGACACCAAAGCGCGAGAATAATTTTTTTAGGAATTTAACAACTACCCTAGCATCGTTGGTGGGTAAAGCCTGAGCTTCCACCCATTTTGAAACATAATCGACAGCAACTAGGATGTACCGATTTCCAAACGAATTTGGGAATGGTCCCATAAAGTCAATCCCCCAAACATCAAAAACTTCACAAACTTGTATGCCCTTTTGAGGCATTTCATCTCGTGCAGAAACGTTGCTTGCCCGTTGGCATGCATCACAAGATTTTACAAGGTCATGAGCATCTCGAAAGATGGTAGGCCAGAAGAAACCGGCATTAAAAACCTTCTTCGCGGTGGATGTGACCCCATGATGTCCTCCTGTGGGTCCTTCATGACAATTATGGAGGATTTTGGTTGCTTCATCTCCGAACACACATCGACGAACGACTTGATAGGATCCGATTCTGAACAAGTGTGGATCCTCCCAAAATTAATGTTTGACATCGGAAAAGAATTTTCTTCTTTGTTGATGTGTCAAACCTCTGATCATGACCCCACTTGCGAGATAGTTAGCAATGTCAGCAAACCATGGACATTCCTCTTCGTTTGTTTGGATATACATAAGAAGTTCGTGGGGGAAATTGTCATTTATATAGGACCCCACTAATTCTTTTGAAGCTGGGCATTCCAAACGGGAGAGGTGGTCGGCTGCTACATTCTCGGCGCCCTTCTTATCTTTAATTTCAATATCGAATTCTTGAAGAAGTAGAAACCATCGGATTAATCGAGGTTTAGCATCCTGTTTGCTAAAAAGATATTTAATGGCTGCATGGTCTGTGTAGACAATGGTTTTGGAAAGGATAAGATAAGAACGAAACTTATCAAATGCAAATACTACCGCCAAAAGCTCCTTCTCGGTGGTGGTGTAGTTTTCTTGAGCATCATTGAGAGTTTTGCTGGCGTAGTAAATAGGATGAAAGTGTTTATCCTTTCTTTGACCCAACACTGCCCCAACTGCGAAATCACTTGCATCGCACATGAGTTCAAACGGGAGTGTCCAGTCCGGAGCTACCATGATTGGGGCATCAACAAGCTTATCCTTTAAAAATTGGAATGCTTTTAGACATTCCTCGGAGAACACGAAGGGAGCATCTTTTTCTAGAAGTTGTGTCATTGGCCGAGCTATTTTTGAAAAGTCTTTTATGAAGCGGCGATAAAAACCAGCATGGCCAAGAAAACTTCGAATGGATTTGACAGATGTGGGTGGTGGGAGCTTTGAAATGGTCTCGATTTTTGCTTTATCGACCTCAAGTCCTGCCTGGGGTATCTTATGTCCCAAGACAATGCCCTCTTTGATCATGAAGTGTCATTTTTCTCAGTTCAAAACAAGATTGGATTCTTCACATCTTGTTAACATTTTTCTCAAATTTTCAAGACAATGATCAAAAGAACTTCCAAAAACAGAGAAATCATCCATGAATACCTCCATAGAGTCCTCGATCATGTCATGAAAAATAGCCACCATACAACGTTGAAAAGTGGCCGGGGCATTACACAGCCCAAAAGGCATTCGCCGGTAGGCAAATGTGCCATAAGGGCATGTGAATGTCGTTTTCTCCTGATCTTCAGGGGAGATAAGAATTTGGAAGTATCCCGAAAAACCATAAAGAAAACAATAATAGATCTTCCCTGATAGACGCTCAAGCATCTGATCAATGAAAGGAAGGGGGAAGTGGTCTTTTCTTGTAGCGTCGTTCAGTTTGCGATAATCAATGCAAACTCTCCAGCCTGTGACGGTTCTCATGGGAATTAATTCATTCTTATCATTTGTTACAACCGTCATACCACCCTTTTTTGGTACCACCTGTACTAGGCTTACCCAAGGGGAATCGGAGATTGGGTATATCAATCCAGCATCAAGCAACTTAATGACTTCTTTCTTTACAACCTCTTGCATGTTTGGATTGAGATGTCTTTGATGCTGCACGACAGGTTTGAAGTCCTCTTCCATCAGGATTTTGTGAGTGCAAAATGATGGACTGATTCCTTTGATGTCCATGATTTTCCAAGCAATTGCTTTCTTGTAGAGTTTGAGAACTTCAAGCAATCTTTTCTTTTCCTCATTTGATAAACATGAAGAGATGATAACGGGTAATTGAGATTCACCATCGAGGAAGGCGTACTCGAGATGGGAGGGAAGTTCCTTAAGTTCAAGAACTGGCGGATCTTCAACTGAAGGTTTCGCCTTTCGTTCCAATTTGCGGTCAACGGTCTCGTACGCATCTTGATGTTCACTTGCCTCCTGATCCTCAGTGGATTGCTCCTCATGGAGGATGGCGTATGCCTTTTTCTCAATCAGTTGAGTGTTGCATGCTTCCTTTTCAATGGTTTCAAGAAGGTGACAACTCACTATATACTCACACACGTCAATATAATAAAACTGAATCATCAGTGTGTTGCGGGTGTTTCATGGATCTGCCTATATCAAATGTTACCTCCTCATCTTCAACCCTTAGTGTGAGTTTGCCCGTGCAAACATCAATGAGAGCCGTAGCGGTGGCTAGAAATGGTCTTCCTAAGATGAGGGGTACAGATTTGTCCTCGTCCATATCGAGGATTACAAAGTCTACTGGAAAAACAAATTTATCAATTTTGACTAACATGTTTTCAACTATGCCCCTAGGATACTTCACTGATCGATCGGCTAGCTGGATGCTCATGCGGATTGGTTTTGGTTCTCCTAGTCCTAATTTAGAAAAAACCGCATAAGGCATCAAGTTAATGCTAGCTCCGAGATCAGCTAGGGCATTGCTGACAAATAAATCTCCTATCAAGCAAGGGATGGTAAAACTCCCTGGATCGGTCTTCTTTGTCGGTAGCTTGTTTTGAAGGACAACAGAGCATTCTTCATTCAGAGTTACATGTGACAACTCTTCCAACTTTCTCTTGTTTGTCGACACATCTTTCAAGAACTTTGCATATTTTGGCATTTGTGAGATGGCCTCAATGAAAGGAAGATTGATGTGTAATTGTTTAAAGAGTTCAAGAAATTTGCCATACTGGGCTTCCATCTTTTCTTTCTTAAGACGGTTTGGGTAAGGAATGGGTGGGACATATGGTTTTACTGGATCTCTGACTTGTGCGGTACTTGCTGGGACTTGCCGATCATGCACCTTGTCAGGAATCTCAGTCTCATCATCAACTGGCTGTGATGGGGATACCACATCTTGAGTGGTCTTGCCACTTCTTAATGTTATGGCATTAGCTTGAGCATTTGGGTTTGTTACCGTGTTGCTTGGAAGACCACCGGGTTGTCTTTCAGAAAGCAACTGGGCTAGTTAACCCACTTGATTTTCGATGTTTTGTAAAGATGCCTTCTGATTCCTTAACTCCGCCTCATTATTCTGTAACCTTTCTTCGGTCAATTTGTTTGAAGTTTCAGTACTGGCTAAGATTCATGTTAAAAGAATCTCCACAGTATCCCCACTGTTTGGGTGTTGACTGGTGCTTGGCCCTTGGCTGTGGTATTGAGGCTTTGGTTGGGATGGATGAGTTTGGTTAAAAGGACGTTTGTCAAACCCAGGTGGTGTTTGATTGTTTGCTCCATCCTTCTAACTGAAATTAGGATGATTCCTCCAACCAGGGTTATATGTGTTCCCGAAGGTGTTGTTTTGTCGGCTCACGTAGTCAACATCTTCAACCATCATGCTTTGCTGGCAATATTTCGTTTTGTGTTCACCCCCACAAGTGTCACACTTGGTCTTGGTTTCACCAAATCTGTTTGTAGTTGCTCAAATTTCTTTGAGAGTGCTTCGAGTTGTGCAGTAACAAGAGTGTTGGAGTCAACATGGTGCATACCCTTGTGTGATGGGGTTGATCGTGGTGGGTTGTACGCAAAGCTTTTCTTTGCTGCTTTCTCTAGAACCTCGAATGCTTCGTTAGGAGATTTGGTTCCGAGATCTCCACCGGCGATTTGATCAATTGCCTGCTTGTTTTGGCTGGATTGGGCATCGAAGAATGTTTGAACTTGTAGCCATTTGTTCAACCCATGGTGTGGGCAACTTCTTAGCAAGCTTTTGTATCTCTCCCAGGCTGCGTGCAGCGATTCGTCTTCGTCGGTTCTGAATCCGGTGATGCTGGCTCGATACTTTGCGGTTTTGTCTGGTGGAAAAAATTTTAGGAGGAACTGTTTTACCATCTGGTCCCAATTGGTAATGGTGCTAGATGGGAGTGACTCTAGCCAATCCAAGGCATGGCTTCGAAGGGAGAAGGGAAAAAGCTTGAGCCTAATTTGGTCCTCAGAGCAGTTTTGGATTTTAAAAGTACCGCATAGTAGTAAGAATCGAGAGATATGAGACAAGGGATCTTCATCGAGAAGCCCATGGAATTGAACAGAATTTTCCACCATAAGAATGATGCTGGATTTGATTTCGAAGTTTACAGTGATTTCCGGTGGTGCTACGCCACTTCCATAACCTTCGAGGGTCGGTTTGCCGTATTGGTTCATGTTAGGTTCGTTTTCTGGCCCACTTGTTCCGCCATGTTTTGTTCCATTACGTTTTCTTCGGTAATTATGTCCGCAAATGCCTCGTTTTCTATTGTCTCAGCTACTACACGTGAACGGTTGCGTAACCTTTGGTGAAGGTGACGTTCGGGTTCCGAAAGTAGTGAAACAAGCTCAGGTGCGAGCGTGGTGGACATTCATTACTTAAGAAAATAAATAAAGAAACTAACAAGTAAAAGTGAACTACACGTAAAGCGAAAATAAATAAACTATTATTATTTTTTTTAATTAATTAGACTAAAACTAAATAAACTAATTACTCTTTTTTTTAATAATTAGACTAAAACTAGATAAACTAAAATGAATAAAATTTAATTTAATTTTTTTTTGAACAATTATAAACAACAGTTAAAATAAAAAAACTTAGATTAGTATTAAAATTTTACCGTGTCCCCGGCAACGGCGCCAAAAACTTGATGTGACGTGAGATATATATATTTTTATTAAAGATTTTTCAAACTTTGTCGGGTTTTAAAAATGGTTTTCACCTAGACTTAACCACACACACAAAAGGCAAGTGTACCCGTCGTGTGTTAATATAGTAACGGCGAGAACCGGGTATCAATCCATGGACACGTAAATTTTAATATCAAACATTTGCAAATATAATAACCGTGAGAAATGAGCTTAAATGATTTGTTTTTAAGATTAATTTTTTTTTAGAAAAACTCGTAACAATAAATTAAAGCAAGTAACACGATAATGGAGATAAATAAGAATTAAGAAGTTGTCACCTTAACTTAGAATCCACTTGACTATTAATGATGGTAAACTTAAATATATGATAAATTCACTATTTTGTTTTTTTAAAAAGAATAGTTTCTAGTTATAGATAACCATCCAAATGATTTTTTTGAAAACTTAGTATGAATTATACAAACTAATCACCTCAATTCATACTATAATGTAAGTGAACCTTTATGTTGAAATTTAAAGATATAGATTATCATTCAATTACGAAACTCAAATCTAACAACCGGTCGGAAAGATTACATGAACAACACATAATCCACCTATGGTTGATTGAATTAGACTAAGTTCAAGTATTCCTTTGATTTATGAATTTTCAACCCAAGTGTAATATTAAAATAGTTGTGTTAACAAATTATTTATAATATTACTTAACAAGAATATCAATTCATAACAAATGTTCAATCTTTTCAAATCTAAACTTAAGGATATGTGTTTAACTAATTTTCATGTATCATACAAGAATTATTTTAACTATTTCTAGATTAAAAGTTATAAAGTTGCATGAATAACATTTATAAATAAATGATAAAGTCAAGAGTCTTTGAACATAACAAGATGTACCATTTATAATTCTTGTATATTACTTTCAATTGTTTAAACACAATATTTCATCAAAAGATAACCAAGAATTAGTCATTATTTAACATAAAATTGTCATATATTAATTCCAACCATCAAAAGTTGTCAAGTTTCATCATGGGTTAAGGTGATATAAAGAGTTTTAGCTCATGATAATTATAAAAGATACACCAAAATAGAATAATATAGCATTCATGTTTAATATTAAGATAATCTAACCAAGCTAGATAATTATGATGATGCTAAGAATTCTTCTTGATGTTGTATGAAGGTTCAAGAGCTTATCTTCTATTAATTCTATAGATATTTGAAGTGAAAATGTAAGTGTTTTTTTCCAAAATTATGCACACCAAATGAGCAACATGCATGGTCTTTATATAGGCTCACTTGTGTTCAAGGCATGACCCATGCTTAGTAGGGCATGACCCATGTTGGTCCCCATGTAGTATACCACGTGCTCCCTGGTTGTACTCTTTGGCATATTGCTAGGCACAGGGCATGTTTGGGTGAGGCATGGCCTGTGCTGGTCCTCAAGCATTAAATGTGCATGCTACTGATTTTTACTTTCTTGGCAGCTTGATTGGCATGGGGCATGCCCGGGTGAGGCATGACCCTGTGTGTCTTCAAAAAGGGGGACAGCCAACAGTGTACTTTATTTTGTCATCTTCTGAGGAGGCGTGGGGCATGTCTGCTGAGGCACAGCCTCATGCTTAGCTGATGTGTCTTCAGATGGAAATGGGGCATGCCTGGCTGAGGCTTGGCCCATGCTTAGCTGACAGATTCTCATTTTTCTTGATTTTTTTCTTTGTTTTTCTTCATATTTGGTTTTCTAAGCTCATTTTTTTTACAAAAACAAATAGAGGCTTATTAGAACCGATTCTCAATAATATTATCATGAAAATAACATGAATCAAGTATAAAATGATGCAATAAAGATGTATAAATAATTATTCATCAGTGACGGTGGTATTTGGAGAATAAAGTGACTTGGGTTGAAGATTGAGAGATTGAAATTAAAATTCAAATATTTTATATTATTAACCATAATTTGGAAGATTGAGAGAATCATTGCTTAAAAGTAGGACATTCTAAAGTAAGTTATTATACATACTATGACTAAACTACCCTTTAACACACCAAATTAACGCTTTAAAATAAAACACTCCTCATCTACACCCATCTTTCAATCTTGACCATTGACTACCAAGATCTAACCATCCAGATTACTTCCTACACTTTTTAGACACACCCATCTTTTTAGAATAACCCCTCCCTGTATGTATATATATGTATATATATATAATATGTATTCTTCATGTTTGTAATATTTATACAATTCTTTTATAGAAAATTAAGAAAATACAAATTTCATGAGTTCAAATGCATATGAGAAAATTCTAAATCCAAATTAGAAACCAATTTTATATAAAAAATTATGCACTGTTGTTCGAAACCCAACTTAAAAGCAATTTGTAGTTTACCATACAAATCCAAATTCTTTGACAATGATGCACCTTTATTTTTTAAATTTGCAATTACATGTGACTTTCAAATTTTATTTTAACAGGCTTGCAACTTTAATTTTGATATTTCTTTATTTCACCATTAATGTTGATGAATGAATCAGTTTGTATTTACATTTAATAAAAATAAACTGTTATTCATATATTGAAATAACTTAAAAGATAAGGACCATATATTAAAACTGGTTGAAAAAATAAGTAAGGATGACTATAAGATTGACAAGTAGCAAAAATGGTAGTCTTTTATTAGAATAGATAGATATTTTAGTTTATCAATACAATACTAATTACTATAATATTTGTTTTTGTAACTATTTTGTTAAATTGTAGCTTGCGAACCAAGGGCCACCTAGCAAGTCACATAGTTCCCCAAGAGTGGACTCAAGTCGCGGGTCACAGGGTCGTACAAATACATCGCCACAAATGCATGACGATGACACCACATACACTTCAAGTTATCGTCCACAAAAGGTTGACTCATTTACTCTAACAATTATGTTATTAATTTAGTTTGATTTGTTCATAGTATAACAATTTGTTTATGATTTTAGGTTGCTAAATTGCATCGTGACTTATCGAACGTCCACACAGACAACATGGTGAGTAGTTCATGTTATCATTTAGTAGCCGACCCATTTGCTCTTATTTTTATTTTTTTTTTTTGTTAATTTCGTTTGATTTATTACTATTATAACAATTCGTTTGTCATTTTAGGTTGATGAAGACAACCAAGTTCAAATGGAAAATCCTGATCCTTTTCAAGATGGTTTTTTAAAGGCTGTAAGTTTTCAAAAACCTGTTTATATAAAACTTAGTATATATACACATATATGTTTACAATCGTACTAATGTTTATGTAATCGTTTTTAGTTATTAACTATGGATCAACAACATATTGCTACATATGCTACCGTACCTGAGCCTGAACCGCAAATTACAGTAATAAATGATTCTGAACGCATGGGAAGATCCTGATTTGGAACAGAAATTGGAGAGATTAAAAAAAAACGGGTATCATTCGAGTTATGTTTAATCATTTACACAAATTTGTTGGTAAGCACCATTCTATTTGCATTTCTTCACCCCAAGGGATGTACCCCGAACGAGTTGCATTTTTAATCCCATATTTGGAGATGTTAGGAATATTTTTAAATGAGTGTCTTGATTTGAGCATTATACATTCGTTTGCAATGTAAGTTATTATTGTCTAAATACAGTTCAATAAACTATTTAGTCATTTAAATGTAATTTGCTTTTCTAACTATTATCACACACACACACACATATATATATATAATATTTGTTTCAAGGTATTTTTTTCTCTTGCCCAAATCCGGATGCGCATTCTTTGATCCGGACTAGGGTTGTAAATGAGCCGAGTCCAGTCGAGCCAGAGTGTGCTCGAGCTCGAACTTAATGAGCCGAGCTCGAGCTCGTTGAGCCGGGCTCCTTTAATTTGTTTTTATTTTTTTATTTTTATTTTTTTTATTTTATATTTTACAAATTTTGATATATAAAATACAAAAAATATAATTTTAACATACATATTATATAAAATTTATAAACTAGAGAATTTATAAATTATTATGTTTTATTTTCGTTATTCTTTTATAAGGTTTTAGGTATCGAGTGAGATAATATATGTATAATTTTTATTTATTTTTCTTGGTATGATATTATTATATATAAATATTAAAATTTAACGTTTAATCTAAACGAGCCAACGAGTCGAGCTAACGAGTCGAGACAAGACCGAGCCACGAGCCGAGCCGACCCTGGCTCGAGCTCAGCTCGTTTAGAAATCGACCCGAGACGAGTCGAGCTCATTTAGAATCGAGCTTTTTCGAGCCGAGATTTTTTCGAGCTATTTTCGAGCGACTTTCGAGCGATCCGCGAGCCACGGGCTTTTTGAACAGCCCTAATCCGAACCGCAATAAAGCTATAGAATGTGACACAAGTTCGGATGCTGTTGTAGAATACATCAAAGAAATATTCAAATATCATGGAAACAAAAGATATTTTCTTGCACCATATATTGAAGGGTAATATTTACTTTTTCACAGTACATACACATGCATATAATCATATACATACATATTTAACTGTTCTATAATTTCTCCTTTTCATTGTTCATTGGACGCTTTTAATATTTGAATCGGGCATCTCAACCGCCTATATTGCTGATTCTTTAAAAAGGGGGAAACATAAGGAGAGTTACATCATATCGGGTCTCATTGATAATGCTTTCGGGAGAAAATTTACTTGGATGGTGGTGAATGTATGTTCTCTACTCTTTTATCAACGTATTATTTTCAAGTGTTTAAAATAATTAATTGTGAACTTTAATTGTAATGCAACCAACAAAAAGAAGCATGGGAATGTGGTTTTATGGTTATTAAACATATGTGAGAGTTTGTTGAGACCATTCAACATGATTTTATTGAAAAGGTAAGTGTTTTACATATTTAAAATATCAACTTTTCTATTTATATGTATACATTTAGATACCTTGTTTATTTATTTCAGTTGTGGAATACAAAAGAGATTACTTCTCATTAGAACATCGAGTTTATGGTCGTAGAATTAATGAGTCATTAGATTACTAAGGTGTTTGGAGTTTGATTATTTGAGGGCCGAGCATGAAACTCTCTAAAGCTTCCTAAGGTTATCCCAAATTCTACAATTTTATGTTCATTTATATTTAGCGTGTCAAGTACAATCTCGCTTAAATATTAGTATGTAGTAGGGTTTGAGTTTGATTAACTTTTGACTTGTGTTGTTCGGGGTTTTAAACGATACTGGTTTTTTAATGACGAAATTGCCTTTTGTCGTGAACTGAATACTTTATATTTTAGGTAACTTTATTATCATTTTTGAGTTTAGCTTCCGGTGGAAAAATGCATGCAACTATAGGGTTAAGTTCCAACCTGCATTGGATGGTTGATGCGTAAACTGCCATAAGCTAAACTTTATTATTAGTTTTTTTGTTTTATTGAATAAACACCTAGGTGTGGCATTATATGTATATATACGTGTCACATGTAGTACAAAATACATATGATTGTGTCAGTGTAAATGCATATATGAAGACTTTGGATATGTTGTTTTGTTAGGCAAGTATGAAGACTTTGGATTCGGATTGCATTGCAGGTATGAAGATTGAAGTCGTGTCTCCTGGGTTGCAAGGATGAAAGTTAGAGTTTGTGAACTGAATATTTGAAACATGATTTTTGTATGCGGATTGCATTTGTGGTGCTTTGAAACATGATTTTTGGATATTTTGAAACCTTTTTCTAAATATATTATTTGGTTTTGCATCTATAAAATGTTGTATATATGTGTATGTAGATGTATATTTGAAGATTTGCAAACATGATTTTTGTATGCGGATTGCATTTGTGGTGCTTTGAAACATGATTTTTGAATATTTTGAAACTTTTTTCTAAATATATTATTTGGTTTTGCATCTACAAAATGCTGTATATATGTGTATGTAGATGTATATTTGAAGATTTGCAGATGTATATCTACATACATATATGTAGATGTATGTTTAGTAAGAGAATATCAGTCAAATCATATTAATTTATGTAAATAAATACTTAAGGGTTTGTACATGTCTACACGTTATCAAATTAATTTAAGTTATTTTTAGTATGAGAAAATATTTTAGACCCATAACTAGCTTAGACCGATTACAAGCCCATCACGTGATAGGTAACTAGAGCGGGTCAAACATGCCTAACAAGCAGGGCAGATCTATGGCTTATCCAGGGGTAGTCTGGGTTACCCCTCAACTTTCACGATGATATGTAAAATTAGTGCAAACGAAATTTTTCTTCCCTTCTTCATGTATTAGGTTACCCCTGAGCAAATTTTATATAAAGAAAAAAAAGTGAGGAATGTTCATGCTTTCATTGGAATTATTTTTCCGGCGATGTAGAGTTGAAGGATGAAGAGGATAAGATAAAAAGAAGGTTTTGTTTTGTAGTTAGGTATAGACTATAGGTTCTTTTAAATGCACGATGTATGAAGTAAAAAAGGTAAATTGTTTTTTATTTAATGTGGTTTAATTTGACTTTTTATTAAATTAAAATAAAAAAATACTAATATTGATAATAGGAAGCTAAAAGTTCATCTAGAATTTGTAATTTTTTACTTATTACTTATTTATACATTTGTTGGTATAGTTACTTTAGTTTATATCCTATTTCATTAATACTTTAACTCTTTTGTTTTATTTATATATAAACTTTAAAATATATTTTGTTTTCTTACTTTATTCACAGGCAACTGATAACCAGATATAAACAAATATATATTATGATATTGTTGCTAATTTCTGTTTAAGCCACAATTTGTCATATTTTTTTTAATTTTTTTTTTTGTAAATTTAAATATAGTGTTCTCTAAACTTCGACATATATAGTTTAGTCGTGTTTATTTTTGTCTACGTTTTTATATAAATTTTATTCGAACTATCCGTTTTACGTTTTGACGTAAATTTTATTTAAAACCGAGTAGGGTCAAATATGATGTTATAAACAACTAGAGTCTTAGACATTAACCCAATTAAAATGTAAAAATTAAGGGGTCCACTTTTCCACTCCTACAAAGCCATTGAGGACTCTAGAATTCTCATAGACGTGCACCAATGTACGGTAAAAAAAGTTGGGTTACCCCTGAAATAATCTTCTAGATCCGCCATTGCTAACAAGATGTTATTTAGAGGTTCCTCTTGGCTCTTAGTGAGGTATCGAACTCAAGTATCTAGTATAGAACCAACTCGCTAATGAAGCTAAGATAATCATATTATAACAAAACAACGCCAAACGTACAGTACCCCTTAAATAGTCATAAATGATCTCTAAATGAATCTCGCTAATCATTAAACGACTTTAATCGTTCTTTATCAACCAAACAAAAAATTCATCCAACACTTTTTTGTTATATTATCAGATTAAGAAAATATAGTAACGACGCATTAAAGGCGCTATGCACATGACATAAATCAAATATATATGTGTTAAAAAAATGCTGTTATAGATGTTATGCATGAAGCCAGTCTTTTCCATCAATGTAAGCAATACTCATGTAAGGAGTTGCCTCCGCCAAGGTTAAATTTCTTGCATACTTCACCCTTTGCGTATATGATCCGGGACCATCACACTCGTATTGTCCGAAGAACACTTTCCTGAAAAACAATCAAAGGTTAGACACAACATATGTGAATAACAATGATTAACATGATGCATGTCATAATATTATGTAGAAAAACTAAATAGCCTTAACTGATCTTTAGAGGCGTCGCTCATGTCATCCCAGCCTCCAGGAGCGATAATAGCAGGCATGAAAGTTTTTATGAACACACTAGTTGAATAATGACCCCACGCCCTCCCAAGCCAAATGTTACCATGTCCTCGAATCTCACAGTTCACAAACGAAAACCCGGTGTTTTCCTGTAAAGATTCAAGTTTTTGGGCTGTTATCGCTCCATTGATCCCAGGCCCGGTTGCCACGGAGTTCAACTTACAATTCTAAAATAAAGATAAAAGAAAAATAGTTAAAAGGCGTACACTTTTTTTTTCTAATCAGTTTAGGAATATATTGAATTGGTTGCGAAGTTGTTAATACTATATGCACGCGTAGAATATGTTTAAACTTATATACATGAAAGAAATATAGAAACACTACTAGAAAACAGACTATCATTGATGAAGATTTACAGACGTGTTATTTCGATATGCAAAGATCCATTGTCGTATATAATAATGTACGGTAAACGCAGTTACCTCATAGAGTGATCTACCATTTCCAAAGATAAAGTCCATTGTTCCTTCAATGAAACAATTTTTAAAATAATGTCTTCCTGAGTCATCAAGAAGAGTATCTTGAAGTCCATAAAATCCACAACCATAGAAAGCTGCTTGATCACCGCTTATTCGGAATGCGAGCGCTTGTCCATCGTTGTGTGGCTTTGGAGGAGGAGCTGTTTTCTTTATCATTCGATAACATCACAAGCTTATCAATAATCTTGAATATATAAGAACAAAAAAAAACTATCTTTTTTGCGCTTCGTGAGAATGATTTACTTGAACTATAACCTACCTTAAAACTGATGTCGTAAGCAATAAACTTTGGTGCGAAAACACCAACCGAGTAACTGTTGACTGTGCCATTAGAATTAGCCGTCGTGTCTCCCCAAACAATGAATGTATTTTTATAACCTTGACCTTGAATTATCAAATTGGATTTAGTATTTTCCACCTGTACTTTCTCCCTACCAAAACAATAAAACGATTTCGGTTAATTAGTTTCACACATTTTAACCAAAAACTATGCACAAAAAATATTTTCAGGTGGTGCATTATCAGGAACAGCATCCACCGCCTTCTGAAGACTGTTGAACTTGCCACAACCCTTTTGATCGACGGTTAACGTAAGCGCCACCCCATATTTTGCTATGAGGGGGGATTTCCACTTTGTTTCGTCGCAGGCAAGTAGCCTATCATGGCGGGCAATAGTTTGGTTTTTGGAACTTTTGATGGAAGTGGTTATGTTTGAATGGTTGGTGATGTAGAAAGAAACAAAGATTGAAAGAAGAACAACTGCAGCTGCAGAGAGCCCAAACAATATGCTTTTGTTAGTATTCATGTTTTCAGACCAAAGGATTGTAATTAAAAAAATTTGTAAGGTGAATTGCTATATATATACATAAGAATCTAAAGGCTTTGTAATAGAGATAAACTATAAAAAAAGTGATAAATATGTCTGTTAAATTTTAGCAAGTTCGTTATGATTATCTTTTCTTTTATGTAATAAGGTATTCTATTTGATTAGTTTTTGTATTTATCATCTATTACATGATTAATTTATGGTCTGCATATTAGAGATGAACTTGTTTTATTTAGCTTGTTATAAGTATATCTTTTATAAGTCTTCTATAAATACAAGATTGTATTTGATAAGTTTTATTTTAATTGTATTTATCATAGCTATCTTGATATCAAATGTTTGTGTGTATATTTTATATTTTATTTTTATAACATTTTAAATAAAATCAATTTTTTACACGATGTAGATTTAATTGGTTTCGTATGTAAGCTTGAAGGCGTAATACCAATATATGTGTATATAGAACAAACCCTTTTGTAGGCCTATCCCATCAAGGATCACGAATACATTTAACTCTCGGCTTACGCCACCCATGCTCTTGTCTTATAATAAGTTGCAAACGTGTTACCATACCTGTGACATGGGAATCAAACTGTATTATTGACCTATCGCCTTTCGTTTTCTGAACGTGACACAACATATTGACCAATTTCTAAATGTAACAAACCCAAAGATTTCCATATGCCATCCCATTATGATTTATATCACTATATTATATCACGTACAAGATAAGTTACATTTGAAGTGTATGCTGCATTCGGTATATGCTAGTTAACTTGACATCTTTTCCGACCGAAACTGCTTTTAACAACAGAAACAAATCTCGGTACAAACTGGCACAAACTATTAAAATATAGGAACTCTACATTTAAACTCTAGGGAAAATGGATATGCGTTTAAATTTACTGCGAATCCTTGTATGTAGAAGTGCACGACCTACATTCAAGATATTGCCATACACGACCTATGTTGAAGATACCGCCATATAGTTGACTTTGCGTTCTTTGACTTTCATGTACAAACCCTGTAAAAGACATAAATATTTAGTTATCGGTAGGACAAACAATAAGGTAAGCACAAATACATATATGTACTTTGTAACAATGTCAAAAAATTATATTATTATTATTATCATCATTAAAATAATGTAATTCTTATTTGGGTTGACCCGACCCGACCCGGCCATTTCAATAAGTACAAATATACCCGCTTACCAGACCCATCCCGCCAATTTTACCACATATTAAAAGGATTCGTGTGAGAAATTACACTAGTCGTGTGAATGGTTGCACCCGTTGTCATGTTAATCTTTTGATTTGGAACCAACTTGAATTCAATATTCTGCAAAAATATTGCAAGCGCAACAATTGCTTCCAGCATTGCAAATTGATCACCTACACATTTTCGTGGGCCACCACTGAACGGAATAAACCTACAATGAAGACTTTTGCTGATCAAACAAGTTGACTTTCGAATTCAAAATTAATAAAGTTATTCAAGTTTCGATTAATAAATATAGCATTATACCAATGAATGGCATATAAAAATGATTGATGCAAAACTAAACCAAATGCATAATAATTTCAAATTTAAAAAGTGACTTGTTTGACTACATATAAAGTCAGAGTCAAAGTGAATACGAGATTACTTGTAATCAGTGTTGCTTTCATTTGGCACCGGCCCGTCTAATCCAAATCTTTCAGGAATGAATTCTTCTGCATTTTCCCAAACCTTCAAAATTCATAAACAATTAAATAGATACAAAAGGTAAAATGCAAAATCACAAGAAACAATGTATAATGTTACAATGTAATAATCACACCTTGGATGAATGATGGATGTTATAAACCGATATCATTATATCTTGACCAGGGTTGACTTTGTAATTTCCCGGAAGCTCATCTGCAACTATGGCTCTTCTTATCAAGACCTAATAAAGATGTCATTAAAATGTGTAACAATTTTTAAAACCTAAATGTAAAAAAGACATAAAACAAAATATTTAAAACTGTTGTGTATGCGCATACCGGTGGATGTGGGTAGAGACGCATAGACTCGTTTATGCATCGTGTTACAAATTTGAGGTTTTTTATGTCTTCATAAGTTGGATTGCGGCCCTGTAAAACTCGATCAACTTCTTCTTGTGCCTTCGCTAAAGAAGACGGGTCCTACATATAAATTAAAACTGTCAAATTCATGTCAAAGATTTATATTATTATT